>NW_026057576.1:1450122-1487886 GCF_023721935.1 Panthera uncia | reverse complement strand
GGGCCGGCCCCAGGACGGCCGCCCGCCCGCCGCGGGCCCCGCGCCTCGCCGCCCGCGCCGGCCCCTGGCGCTCTCAGTCCCGAGGCCCTTCTCCTACCTCGCGGTGAGGGGGAGCGGGGCGGCCGCGAGTCTAGCGGGGACGACGCGGCTTTCTCGACAACCTACTAAGAGCCCGCGTAGGCCAGAGCGCGGCGCCAAGTCGTTGCCACGCGCGGAATCCAAGGAAGCGGCTCCCACAGTCCTCCGCGCCAGGGCGGGGGAGGAGGAGGAGGGGGCGGAACCGGAGAGGAGCGAGGAGGGGCGGGGGCGGAAGGGGGCGTGGCCGGCCGGGGGCCGGACGCGGTTAGAGGCGCGGGCGGCGAGCGTGGAAGGGGTAGGAGGGGGGCTCCGTTGCGCCGCCTCTGCTTGGAGTACTTGGGAGGAAAGAAATCCACGGTCTGTAAATCCTGATGAAATCAGCCGGAAGGATTACCCAGGGATGAGACGAGGTTATTATAAAATATCTGCTGGAGCCACCACGCAGATCTTGTGAGCTTGGAAGCCAGTGTTCCGTGTCATCATGGGCTCCCTTTGGTCACCCTGTGCAGTGACTCAGATGAGATGCCTGTCTTCGAGGCCTCGGCTCCTTCCTAATGTCTGCATTAGGTGTTCCCACAGCATGCTGTGCACACCTTATCCAAGCTCTTAATGTACTCTTGTCTGATGAGTGCCTTAAAGGGTAGGAACTGAAACTCTGTGTCCCAACTACGTAGAACCAGGTTCGTAGTAAAATTTAATAAAGGCACAGTATGCATGAGAAATTCATAATTGTTTAATATCATTAGTTTTAAATTTTGAAGATTAATGGGGACCATGCAGGGGAAATGTAGACACTGTAATTAATGAATTTCAAACATTAAGTATACGTTGGGAGACAATTTTTTAATGATCATCTCTGGACTACTGTGGCGGTTAATTTAATGAGTCAACTGGACTAGTCCATAGTACCTAGTTTTTTTGTCAAACAGCAGTGGAGGTGTTGCAGTGAGGATTTTTTAAGATGTACTAGACTTTGGGTACAGCAGATTACCCTCCGAAATGCAGGTGGGCCTCACCTAATCCGTTGACAGACTCAAGAGAAGACTTAGGTCCCTGGAGGAGGAGGGAATTCTGCCTCTGGAATGCCTTCAGACCCCAGCTGCCACATCATCTCTTCCCTAGGTCTGCAGCGTTTTGGCCTGCCCCGCAGATTTTGGACTTGTCAGTCCCACGATTACAGTAGTCAATTCCTTAAAATAAGTCTTTATATATGCATTCTTTGGGTTCTCTTTCTGTGGAGCACTCTGACCAATAGAACTATTTCTTCAAGGATATTTGTAAAGGAAACAGCTTTGGAAGAATGAGATGACCGTCTCCCTCCAATGCCAAAGTCAGATTTGTTGCCGTCAAGTATATCAAAGATTTAATGTCGCCCTCTGAGGCAAAGCCTGGACACTTTGGCCTGAAGTCCATGATGAAAGACTGAAGTTTCCTAAGCTCAGGCTTCCTCAGCAGTGATACAAACCCATCGCATGTGCAGCACCCGCCTGGACTACCATCACGGGACTTGGGAGGCAAGGAGAACTGAAGGGATACGAAGCTCAGGCTGCTTGCTGTGCTGTGAATAATCAAAGTCCTCTGTCTCTGATCCCAGTACTTTCTGCCAGCACTTAGGAAGCTGTGTTAGCTTGTTAGCCTGGCAAGAGGGTAAACTCTTACACAATTTTTCATCGAGCTACAATGTTTAGCTTAAAGCATATGTTTATTATATATTTGTTGAATTAATTAGTGAACACTGTATAACCCTTCGCTCAAGTTGTTGTATATAAGACAATTTTTGTTATCTCTTTAGGTCTCCAGGCTATAAATTTCTAGCCTTCCCACACACACACACACACACACACACACACACACAAAACCTATTGGAAACAAATTCAAGTTCCTTTATATTTGGCTGCTCTTTAAGCATGATACAGTTACTTACCCAGAGAGTGGTCAATCATCTCGTTCATTTTAAATATTGTAATGCAGCTCCTTCTTATTGCACGTACATCTATATTGCCAGACAAAATGTTAGGGTCACATAGCTTGTATATCTCAAAGCTCCAGAGGACAGAGATTTTGTCTTTTTTGTTGTAGACTATATCCTAGTGCCCAGGGAAGTGCCTGAAAGTAGTTGGCTGTCAATAATATTTATTGAATAAATTGCCAGGGCTTGTAATGAATCACATATAGAGGCAGGGGTGAATGAGAACAACAAGCATGAATCTTATGTTCGGCATAAGCAACAGGGGAAAAGCCAGTGCCACTTATTAATGTGGAGAACACTAGGGGAGAAGGAAATTTGAGAAAGGAAATTAATTTTGAACATGAACATGTTGAGTTTCAGATGTCTGTAAAATGTGCAAATAGAGGTGTTTGAGTGGGCAAGTGTATATATAGACATAAAGCTCCGAGAAGAGATTCCATCTGGAGGTATACATGTGGTATTCACAGCCTCCCAAAATTGATGGATTTGAAGCCTGGGAGTGGGTGAGGTTGTTACTGGGGAGGAGCATGTGGAGGGACAAGAAAAGAGAGACTAGAACTTAGAAACTTACAATTTAATGGTTTTATAGAAAAGGATCCCCTAATGATTCTCGTTAATAGCCTGACACATTGAAGCAAAACCAGGAAAATGAAAGCAAGAGAAGCTAAGAAAGAAACCGAGTCAAAAAGAAGGGATGGACAATGATGTTCCATGTTGATAAGAGATCAAGCAAGTTGTATCTGGCAGTATGAAGGTCACTGTTGACGTAGCAAGAGCCCTTTCACCGAATGGTGGTATAGAAGACTGGGCCAAATTTAATGGTAACTGGTGGTAAAGTAGTGACTGGTTATTGAAACTAAGGAAGCCTGACTGTGAATGGGAAGAAAGAGGTAAGGCAGTACTGGACGGCAAGGGGTTTGGGAGTCCAAGTAGAGTTTTTGTTGGTTTGTTTTTTAAAATGGAAGATACTTGGGGCGCCTGGGTGGCTCAGTCGGTTGAGTGTCTGACTTCGGCTCAGGTCATGATCTCATGGCTCGTGAGTTCAAGCCCCGCGTCAGGCTCTGTGCTGACAGCTCATAGGCTGGAGCCTGCTTCCGATTCTGTGTCTCCCTCTCTCTCTGCCCCTAACCCACTCGCATTCTGTCTCTGTCTCTCTCAAAAATAAATAAATAAATAAATAAATAAATAAATAAATAAATAAAATGGAAGATACTAGAGCATGCCTGATTGCTAATGGAAATAATCCAGTAGAAAGAGTTTGAGGGGGGCGCCTGGGTGGCGCAGTCGGTTAAGCGTCCGACTTCAGCCAGGTCACGATCTCGCGGTCCGTGAGTTCGAGCCCCGCGTCAGGCTCTGGGCTGACGGCTCGGAGCCTGGAGCCTGTTTCCGATTCTGTGTCTCCCTCTCTCTCTGCCCCTCCCCCGTTCATGCTCTGTCTCTCTCTGTCCCAAAAATAAATAAATAAAAAAAAAGAAAGAGTTTGAGGATGCAGGAGAGGTAGCTGAGACTAAGGGGACTGGGACTTTTGCAAAAAGGGGAGAAGGTATAGAGTGAGCAGAAAAGAGGACACACTAACTAGAGAAATACAGCAATACCGCTTAGGAAGTGTGTGTGCTCTGTCGACCTTGATGATCATGAATTGGTATTGATGCTCATCTACCCTGTTGTCTGGTACTCTCCCAGTCCCATTTTCTCCATTGGATTTTCATTAAGTACAGACATAGAAAAAGGCAATGGCAGGATTCACCCAGGGTTGGAATTCATTAGTCAGTTGCAAAGAAAGGGCAGAGGGAAAAACGAGTTATAATGGTGAAATTGAATACGAATAATAAGGGAACCAAACTGAAGGGAACTAGTGAATAAGAAAAAAGTCGAGCAGTCAGGTCAGAAGTGCTGATGGGGTCGGAGGAACAATTGCAACAGGTTGGAGAGTAGGCTTTCTGAGCAAGCCATTGTGAAAGTAGTGCAGTGTTGAGATGGTAACGAGGCCCAGGATTCGATGATAGGTGTGATCGGGAGGAAGCCATCCGGGATTAGGAGTCCAGAGTTGAAGTCACTGGAATAAGGCATATATACTGAGCCAGCGGTGGTGGGGTTGGGGGCGGGGAAGAGGCAAAGGAAGGAGAAAGTCGGAAGAGGTTTGAAAAAAGGTATGGCCTGAGATTCACAGCCACAGAAGGTTCGCAAGAGGGTGGGCAACTGATGGTCTGGAAGCGGCGTGGGGAAGTCGAGGAGAAGCTACTTACTAACTCTACTTTCTGACTCTGAGATCCCTGAGCTGTGAGACAGTGACCTGACGGGCCTTCACAGGAAGCATGGTCCTCAGAGGACGGCCAGTTTTCCCCATTAAAGCAGAGAGGCGGGAGAACACTGGGAAAAGAGTTTTAAGATGTGGGGACACTATCAAGCGCAGGACGAAAATTCCAGTGGACTTGGGGACAGTTTGGGCCAGGGTATGGCTGCTGACTGGAATGACTGGCCCAAGGAAAACAGGAATGTGAGAGGGGATGGATGTAGACCAGACCCTCTCTGGGAGGGCTTGGGCACATAGTCCTCACAGAATTCTGCTGGAGCTGCAAGAAATGCCATGTTCCCTTTCTTCACGGTCAGCTGTTGATGGCAGTTTCAGGTCATCGGCAGTGGCTGGCACAGCAGCAAATGAGCACCAGCGTTGTGGACATTATCTATTCCGTGGAAGGTGGTGGAGGGTGGGTATGTTCAGTCTGGCTTTCGACATTGGATCGATGCTCTCGTGATCTCCAGGTCAGTTGTCTCAAAGGTCTGTGTTGTGTGTCATCCATCAGTAATTCTGTCGGGCCTGCCACATTTCTCTCCAGCATTCCCCCGGTCTCCATCTCCCTGCCACCTAGAGCGTCTGGGCAGCCATCTTCTCTTGTCTGTCTGGTTACCGTAACGTCCTAATTCTCCTCTCCGCTTCCTCTTTACTCTTCCATCTTGCTCTCGTTCAATGTATTGTCCCACTGTAGCCAAAGCGATCATCCTTAAGTGACAATCTGATCACAGGATTCCCTGCTTAGAACATTTGGGTGTCCTCACTCACCACTCTGCCTTGATCTCTGGACAGAGTCTAAACTCACAACATTGTTTATAAGGCCCTTCATAGTCTGAGTACTCAGGATTCTTTGCTGCAGCCAAGAAAAACCAATTCATGCTAATAAGCAGACAGGAAATTTTTTGGAAAGATATCAGGCAACTCGCAGAATTGTCAGAGAGGTTAAGGAATGAGGCTTGGAAAAGCAAAAGAAGCCCAGGGAGTAAGACACAGTCAAAATCATACCTCAGCAACAATCTGTCTAAATTATGGAGAGCAACCCTCCCGGTTTGCTCTGGACTAGGGAGTTCCCAGGATGAGGGATTTTTGATTATCAAACCGGGAAAGTCCCGGGCAAGCCTGGGAAAGTTGGTCACCTTACTGAGGCTGCGGCTACTGGACTCTGCCATCTTGACACCTTGACCTGCCCTCGCCTTGATAGCTGTCATCTTGTCATGGAACTCTTGCTGCCACAGAGCTGTATTCTGTTGTTTCTGGCACTTTCTTCCTTGCCACTGAACACTAGTTTCTACCATCGACCCCGTGTACAATTTCTAGCCATCCTGCCCTTCATTGTTCTCCATCCAGAGTCAAAGTCCCAGATGGGAACATGAGCTGACTAGGTTGAGGTCAGTACATGTTCTGGCTTCCAGGGAGCTTAAAGACAGGGTATGTGCTGTCCTTAAGCTTCCTCCCACCGATTTTGGGATTCTTGTAAAATGGAGAGAGTGTTCAGTTGTTAGACAGCCAAAAATGACAAATGTCCATGACACTTCCCCTTCTTTTGCCCTCCTCGCTTGCACATTGTGCCCCAGGGATATTTAACGACTTTCAAGACGCTGGCAGGTGTCATGATCTCTCTTACCTCTAGGACCCTTTTCTTTTCCTAAAAGGGCCTTTCCTACCATCCTCTTAGCCTAGCCACCCCTCTCTCCAGGCTGCCTTCCTTAATCCTTGGTGTATTCGTCTGCTAGGGCTGCAACAACAAAATAGCACAACCTGGGTGGTTTAAACTACAGAAATGGATTTTCTCACAGTTCTGGAGGCTGGAAGTCCATGATCGAAGTGTCCACAGGGTTGGTTTCTGCTGCTGCTGTCCTTGTTTTGCAGATGGCTGCCCCTGGCTGCGGCTTCACAGGGATGTCCCTCTGTGCATGGGAGACCCCTGGTCTCTCTCTGTGGGTCCCAATCTCTTCTTATAAGGACACCAGTCAGATTAGACTAAGACCCACCCTAAAGCCTTCATTTTAACCCACTTACCTCTTTAGCCAGATACAGTCACATTCTAAAGCACTAGGGGTTAGGGCTTGAATATATGAATTTGAGGGGACATAGCTCCCTCCATAACACCTAGCTCATGTTAGGTCCTGTGCATGCCTGGAGTATGTTGACCTTCCACTATGAGTACACACAGCACAATTTTATAGTTATTACTTATTTGTAAAAGTTAACCCAAGTCCTGCTCACCACTGGGTTCCCACCCCAGTATGACACAACTTGATTTCTCTAATAAGTAATTTAGACACTGTGAAAACCTTTCCCCTAAGCTTCCCAGAAAAATACCATGAAATGCAGTCATTGTCTGTTACATATTTAAAAGTATCATGATTCTTTTCTGCCTAAAAGTGAAAAGCAAATTAGCTTGAAAATAGAGTGACAGGGGCGCCTGGGTGACTTGGTTGGTTAAGCGTCCGACTTCGGCTCAGGTCATGATCTCACGGTCCGTGAGTTCGAGCCCCGCGTCGGGCTCTGTGCTGACAGCTCAGAGCCTGGAGCCTGTTTCAGATTCTGTGTCTCCCTCTCTCTCTGACCCTCCCCCATTCATGCTCTGTCTCTCTCTGTCTCAAAAATAAATAAACGTTAAAAAAAAAAAATTAAAAAAAAAAAAAAAGAAAATAGAGTGACAAATTTTTTCTCATCTTTCAAATAACAAACCAGTTATAATACTTTTTCTACTTATTGGGAGTATAATCACCACTCAATATTGTGAAAATATGATCACTGAAGTTCCAACCTTCTTTTCTTTTACTGTTTGTATGACACAGTACCAATTTATACTCCTACCTGGATGTTTCTCGGGGGCTCACTTTGTGTTGAAAATTGCAAGAAAGACTGAATAGCCCTAATTTGCATATTCTACATCAAATATATTGTACTCTCCCCTTTTAGAGCCACTTAAAAGAGATTCATATTTCTTAATATAAAAAAAACACACACACCGTTTTTCCAACTGGCACCAATCCTGTCTGGAGAAATCATCATCTTGGCCTTTGGAAGGATCTTTAGATACCAAATTGTAGACAGACCCCATACTCACAGTTTAACAGAAGTATCGTACTTTGTGCTTAAAGCTGTAAGATCTCTTACTTGCAAGTTACAAATTAACTTTAGCCTGCCAATATTTTCAATCTGTCTAAAATAAATGGATGTTGGATTATAAATTACCCTAATGAAAGAGTCCCATTCCACTCACAACACAAAACCTCCAGTCATTAACAAGTTGAAATTAATGTGTAACACGCAAGGAGGCATGAGGTATTTCAAGTTGTACCCACACTAATGGTAGCACTGGGGGATGTGATAGTGTGGGTATCATAAATGGCAGCATGAACAAAGCACAGTTCAAGTAAGAGACTCTAATTTATAACTAGGGAGCACTCACTAAAGTCCAACCATTAATTTTGTAGTATGTTGTTTGCCAAAGAGGGATCAGCCAAATAAATAATGACTGAACATTATCATGACTGATGACTTTCCAAGGATGAAAAAGGCAAGCTCTTGGCCTTCTAATGGTAAAGTAACCCAACTCAAAGGCACACATAAAAATGAAATTAATAACACTGGCTGCATATCACTCAAGTATGCTACTCATGCAGCTGGTATAAAGCATTTGTTTGCTTTTGCCGCTTTCCCTTTTAAATCAATCTCTCTCTCTCTCTTTCTCTCTCTCTCTCTCTCTGGTCTTGGGTCATTCTTTCTGCTTTAAGTCTACCTCTAAAATCTCATGCCTACCAACAATTCTTGATGTATACAACAAACAAGAGCCTAATAATTGAGTTCACTGATGTGGCTCCAAGGGTGAGACTCAGAGAACTAGGTGTCTATGAAGAAAGAAGAGTGTCTCGGGGCACCTGGGTGGCTCAGTCGGTTGGGTGCCTGGCTCTTGATTTCAGCTCAGGTTATGATCTCAGGTTTGGTGAGACTGAGCCCCGTATTGGGCTCTGCGCTGACAGTGCAGGGACTGCTTGGGATTCTCTCTCTCTTTCTCTCTCTCTCTCTCTCTCTCAAAACGAAAAAAGAAACATTTTTAAGAAATTAAAAAAGTAAAAGAAAGCAGAGTCTCTGAGGCGTGGAGATATCCAGGCTAACTGGCTAAGTGTCGTGTAAGCAGATTTCTGTGTGTTGTCAGAAGGCAGTCTTTACTGTGGGTGTGAAGTGCTTGTTTCAGGGTAGTGGTGCCTCAGTTGTCCTTGCTGCTTCAGGATTATGGAATCCTAGCTGTCATTTTATTACTATTACTTTTTTTATTTTTTAAATGTTTATTTTTGAGAGAGAGGGACAGAGTGTGAGTGGGGGAGGAGTAGAGAGAGAGGGAGACACAGTCTCTGCGCTGTCAGCTCACACCCGTGAATGGCGAGATCGTGACCTGAGCCAAGTTAGTCACTTAACCGACTGAGCCACCCAGGTGCCCCCTCAGCTGTCATTTTAAAAGAAATCAAGTCTGCATTTTGCCTCCAACCCCTCAGGTGGTATCACCATCGTCACCATCATCATCATACTAATGTATCATTGTAAGCTTCTGGACATGGGGGCCATGCCTTATATTTCTTGGCATCCTCCATGGATGTGTAGAATAAATTTGATTTTCATCTTAGCTTTTTCAACTATAAAAAGAAAATTGAAAGGTTTTTAAAAATATTCAAATAAAAAATTTTACTTGTAGGGGATTGCAGACAACTGAAAATTTCTGGACCTGAACATTCTTTTTTTTTTTTTTTAATTATTTTTTTTTTTTTATACCCAAGCTAGTTAGCATATAGTGCAACGATGATTTCAGAAGTAGATTCCTTAATGCCCCTTACCCATAGCCCATCCCGCCTCCCACAACCCTTCAGTGACCCTCTGTTTTTTCTCTATATTTAAAAGTATCTCATGTTTTGTCTCCCTTCCTGTTTTTATATTATTTTTGCTTCCCTTCCCTTATGTTCATCTGTTTTGTCTCTTAAAGTCCTCATATGAGTGAAGTCATATGGTATTTGTCTTTCTCTGACTAATTTCGCTTAGCATAATACCCTCCAGTTCCATCCACGTAGTTGCAAGTGGCAAGATTTCATTCTTTTTGATTGCCGAGTAATACTCCATGGCATATATATCTGATATCACATCTTCTTTATCCATTCATCCGTCGATGGACATTTGGGCTCTTTCCATACTTTGGCTACTGTTGATAGTGTTGCTATAAACATGGGGGTTCCTGTGTCCCTTCGAAACAGCACACCTGTATCCCTTGGATAAATACCTAGTAGTGCAATTACTGGGTCATAGGTTAGTTCTATTTTTAGTTTTTTGAGGAACCTCCATCCTGTTTTCCAGAGTGGCTGCACCAGCTTGCGTTCCCACCAACAATGCAAAAGAGATCCTCTTTCTCCGCATCCTCGCCAACATCTGCTATTGCCTAAGTTGTTAATGTTAGCCATTCTGACAGGTGTGAGGTGGTATCTCATCGTGGTTTTGATTTGTATTTCCCTGATGATGAGTGATGTGGAGCATTTTTTCATGTTTTGGTTGGCCATCTGGATATCTTCTTTGGAGAAGTATCTATTCATGTCTTTTGCCCATTTCTTCACTGGATTTTTTGTTTTTCGGTGTTGAGAAGTTCTTTATAAAATTTGGATACTAGCCCTTTATCTGTTATGTCGTTTGCAAATATCTTCTCCCATTCTGTCAGTTGTCTTATAGGTTTGCTGATTGTTTCCTTCACTGTGCAGAAGCTTTTTATTTTGATGAGGTCCCGATTGTTTATTTTTGCTTTTGTTTCCCTTGCCTCTGGAGATATGTCGAGTAAGAAGTTGCTGTGGCCCAGGTCAAAGAGGTTTTTGCCTGCTTTCACCCTGAGGATTTTGATGGCTTCCTGTCTTACATTTAGGCCTTTCATCCATTTAGAGTTTAGTTTTGTGCATGGTGTAAGAAAGTGGTCCAGGTTCATTCTTCTGCATGTTGCTGTCCAGTTTTCCCAGCACCACTTGCTGAAGAGACTGTCTTTATTCCATTGGATATTCTTTCCTGCTTTGTCAAAGATTAGTTGGCCATATGTTTGTGGGTCCATTTCTGGGTTCTCTATTCTGTTCTATTGATGTGTCTGTTTTTATACCATACTGTCTTGCTGATTACAGCTTTGTAATACAGCTTGAAGTCTGGAATTGTGATGCCTCCAGCTTTGGTTTTCTTTTTCAAGATTGCTTTGGCTATTTGGGTCTTTTCTGGTTCCATACAAATGTTAGGATTGTTTGTTCTAGCTCTGTGAAGAATGCTGTTGCTATTTTGATAGGTATTGCATTGAATATGTAGATTGCTTTGGGTAGTATTGACATTTTAACAATATTTGTCCTTCGTATCCAGGAGCATGGAATATTCTTCCATTTTTTTGTGACTTCTTCAATTTTTTTCATAAGCTTTCTTTAGTTTTCAATGTAAATTTGATGATATTCTTATGGGGGCTCACTTGTATGTAACAAGTTTTTCTCTTGCTGCTTTCAAGATTCTCTCCTTGTCTTTAACTTTTAGCATTTTAATTGTATTTTGTCTTGGTGTGTGTCTCTTTGGATTCCTCTTATTTAGAACTCTTTGGGCTTTCTGAATCTGAATGTCCATTTCTTTCCTCAGGTAAGGAAGTTTTCAACCATTATTTCTTCAGTTTTCTTCCCCTTCCTCTCTATTCTCCTTCTGGAATTCCACTAATGTATAGGAATGTAGCCTGCTTGGTGTTGTCTCATAAGTCCCTTACACTATCTTTACTCTTTGTTCATCCTTTTTTTTTTTTTTTTCTTTTTGCTCCTCTGATTGGGTAAGTTCCCCTGCCTTGTCTTTGAGTTCACTGATCCTTTCTTCTGCTTCACCTAGTCTACTGTTGAACCCCTCTAGGGTATTTTTTTCAGTTCAGCTACTGTATTCTTCCGTACTGTGACTTCTGTTTGGAACTTTATTATATTTTCTATTTCTTCAACACGAAGTTCTCACTGTGTTCATTCATTCTCCCAGGTTCAATGAGCATCTTTATGGACATTATTTTGAACTTTTTATCAGGTATTACTTATCTCTGTCTCATTAATGCTTTTGTTCTGACATTTTATCTTTTTCTTCCTCTGGAACATATTCCTGTATCTTCATTTTGCTTGACCTTTTGTGTTGGTTTCAATCAATTAGTTGAAACAGCCACTCTTTCCATCTTGAAAGGTAGGCTTGGGGCGCCTGGGTGGCACAGTCGGTTAAGCGTCCGACTTCAGCCAGGTCACGATCTCGCGGTCTGTGAGTTCGAGCCCCGCGTCGGGCTCTGGGCTGATGGCTCGGAGCCTGGAGCCTGTTTCCGATTCTGTGTCTCCCTCTCTCTCTGCCCCTCCCCTGTTCATGCTCTGTCTCTCTCTGTCCCAAAAATAAATAAAAAACGTTGAAAAAAAAATTTTTTTAGAAAGGTAGGCTTTGTGTAGGAGCTACAAGTTATTGTTCAACCCTGCTCTGTTTGATCTTGGTTGTCCCTCAAACCTTCATGATTTTCCAAGAAACCCATTATATTCTTAACAGCCCAGTATTTGAGGGTGTGCCAAGACCAGTCAGTGTCCTCAAGGTGGGGAGGTCTCAATAGGTACCTAGATTCAGGCTGATTGGAAGCCAGACACTCAGGCAGCAGCTTTTTTTTTTAAATTTTTTTTTCAACGTTTTTAATTTATTTTTGGGACAGACAGAGACAGAGCATGAACGGGGGAGGGGCAGAGAGAGAGGGAGACACAGAATCGGAAACAGGCTCCAGGCTCCGAGCCATCAGCCCAGAGCCCGACGCGGGGCTCGAACTCACGGACCGCAAGATCGTGACCTGGCTGAAGTCGGACGCTTAACCGACTGCGCCACCCAGGCACCCCAGGCAGCAGCTTTTAAAGAATGCAAATATATACGGTCCTGTGGGACTGCAAGCATAAACCTGACTGGGTTTCAGAGCCAGATGATCTGGGGGGGTGTCTCCTGGGTGGCAGTCACAATAATCGGGACTCTGGATGAATGGACAAGCTCCTTCTGGGAGATACCAATGAGCTATAGTGGGACAGAGGGAGAATGTAAAGATGATGTCCCCTGGCCTGTGTCCCCCAGGAGCAACGCCATAGTCTCTAGATGTGTGCCAAACAGGAAGCCTGTCCCTAACTTCAGGCCCCATGACTAGCAAGCAGTTTCTTTTTCACAGAAAGCCTGGGGTATGTTTCAATCTGCTGTTCATTCAGCTTCCTGTGGCCAGCCTGCCAAGAACAGTGTCTCCGATTATTATAGTCCCTTGGGACCCAGGAATGGAAAGCCTTCGTGTCACCAGATCCAGGCAATCCAGAGGTATCCCTGGGGCAGCAGCCTTAAATATTGGGGCACCAGATAGTGGCCACGTATAAGAGTTTCCCTCTAAGAGTTGCTGGTGCTCTGGTTACGGCAAAGGGAGAATAGGAAGAATGTGCCCACTTTCTAGGGTCTCAAGAAAAGTTAGACAGCCCTTAAATGTGTGTTTAACTAGAAGCCTGTGCCTCAGCTAGAAGGCTACTTTCCTTTTTTTTTTTTTTTTTAATGTTTATTTTTGAGAGAGAGAGAGAAAGAGAGAGAGAGAATGGGGGAGGGGTGGGGGGGGAGCATGAGCAGGAGAGGGGCAGAGAAAGGGAGACACAGAATCCGAAGCAGGCTCCAGACTCTGAGTTGTCAGCCCAGAGCACAATGCGAGGCTCAAACTCATGAACCATGAGATCATGACCTGAGTCAAAGTCAGATGCTTAACCCACACAGCCACCCAGGCGCCCCAGGCTACTTTCACAGAAGGACTGAGCTCCCGGGTCTGCTGTTTCTTGCTGTTTAAAAGCTCTTTCTCCATTGGCTAAAGTCCCATGGAACCTGAGAGCATAAACTTGGATCCTGTGTGATATAGAGATGTCCCCTGGCAGCAGCCATAAAAATCAGGGCACTAGTCAAAGGTATAGGCTCCTTTCTGGAATGCCAGTGAACTGAAAAGAGGCCGAAGGAGAGTGCAAAGATTGTGTCCACTGGCCTCTGATCCCTGAGAGGCCCTCTGTAGGCCCCTGTAAGTGCACCAACCCAAAAGCTTGCCCTGCGGGCCAGAGCTCCTGGATGCACAAATAGGCCTCTTTCTCAGAAAGACTGGTGTGGTTCTGTTATCTGTGCAGTGCCCTGTGAGCGGTAGTCTGCCATGAAGTGTCTCTGTAATTGTTACAGTCCCATGGGACCGATGAACGCAAGGCCCCCTTGGCCTCCAGAGCCAGGCAGATCGACGGGTGTCCCCTGGGTGGCGGCTGTAAAAATGAGGTCTCCACATGTGAGTTAGAAAAGGGGGAAGAAAGGAAAAGAAAAAGAAGAAGGAGGAAAAAGAAGATTAAAGGCGCCTCCCGGCTGTCTCAAAGCAGAGGGAGAATGTGCAAGGTGGTGCTCACCGGCGTCTGGCCCTGGAGAGTATCCAGCAGGCCTCTGCTCCGCAGGCCGATGCTTTACAATGAAGAAATAGGTCTGTTTCACATGGAGTCTGGGCACTTTTCAAAGGGCTGCTTTTGTGTTGGGCCCGGGGACGGGTAAGTCTGTGGGTGGGCCTTTAAGGGCTGTTCCTCAGTTCCCACAGGCCTGTGGATCTCCCGGGCAAAGGCCTCATTCGTCTTCAAGGCCAGATGCTTTGGGGATTCATCTCTAAGGTGCTGGTTTTAAAAGTCAGGGTGCCCAGTGTGGGTGAAAACCCATCACTCCTCAGGGGAGTTCCCTCCCGATTGTGGGTAGCTACACAGGGGAGGGATTGACGGCACAGAAGTCTCTGAGCCTTCCTATCCACTTCGATGTGGTTTCTGTCGTGTTTGCCTGATGTGAAGGGGTCACTCCATCGGTTTTTAGGGTTTTTTCGGAGGAAATGGCTCCACACGTAGCTATAGATCCAGTATGTCCGTGAGCGGAGGTAAATTCGGGATGTTCCTATATCGCCATCTTGAACCAGAACCTCAAATATTATTTTATATTAACGCAAATATGGATATATTGTAAAACAGAATGTAAATGATTATACTTCCTTAAGAAAGCACTCCAAACTCCAATGAAACATTAGGTTTGGAGGAGGTGTCTTCTCTGACCCAAGGAAGCGTCTTCATTCTCTGCCATGGGGGTTCTTTGGTGAGAACAGTGGAGACATGTTGGTCATAGAAAGCTTACCTGCCTGAGTTAGGGATCCCGGCTTCTGCTTCCAGCACTGCTACGGAGCTGGTGTGTAACTCTGGGCAAGTCCCCATCTTGTCCCTTGTAAAAGGAGGAGTCGGCCTTGGCCTCTCCTAGCACTAACTGCTTCTGGGCTCCGATCTCATCCGGCTTCTTTTCACATGTCACAAGGATGACTCTGTTTCAGCTTGTTATTGCCAGCTAGTTGGACCGACGTTCACTTTGAAAGGAATTTTCACTAGTGTTGAGAAGAACTTCTTAAGTATTAATCTATATCTTTCTTCGGGTTCAAAAGTAAAATTCCCCTTTATACAGACCTCTCACTTTCAAGAACCAGTAGAGTGCCCTAGATTTAGGGTAATAAATCTGTATTCAGTGTTACAGGTGATTACTGATTAAACAGGGGAGTGGGGCAGAGAAAGAGAAGTGGTGGAAAAATACTGTCAGAAACACTGAAACAACTTTTACGGATGGAAACTGGTAAAAGGTGACCCGAAGTCCACTCTGCTGCCTACGTAGTCTTGCCTGTGCCTGGAGCGAAGTGGGGCCACATGGAAGGGTTTCTTTAGAAACCAGCACACTCCTGCCCTTTCATGAGTCCCAGACACTGGGCTGTTGTTACAGCCGTGGCCTTCGTGCCCCACGAAAGCCGACTTCTAAAAGGGCCATTTGTGCAGGATATGTGCAAAGTAAATTTCCATCACTTTGGCTTTCCTTTCTCTGCTTTCAGAACTTGCTTACGAAAAGCCTGATTTCCTAGTATAACATGTCAATTTTTCCTACTTGCTTGGATCAGTAATCCAATCAGTTTCATAATAACAGATGTGAATCTAGCTTTTCCGCTCAAAAGTAGGATCAGTGAAGGCTGGAATATGTTTTGAAAAAAACCCGATAACCCTCATGCAATCCAAAGTAAACTCCTAGTCATTCATCATCCAGAACCACACACACACACACACACACACACACACACACACACACCAGGAACACTCAAGTAACCAAACTTTTAGAATATTTTACAAAGATATTTGGTGACACGAAACAGTGAAACTAAGTGCATTCTCTTGTCAGCATCATATATTTTTATTGATCTGCATCTGCTATATATGGTATCTACCTATAACATGTTCATTCATTCATTCATTCATTCATAGGGGTTTCACAAACGGATAAGCCAGAAATAAAGCATTTCTGGCAGAAGGAAGATGATGTATAAGCTGCACTGTCTAGTAGGGCAACAATTAGCCACAGGTGACTATTTAAGATGAAATTTAAACTAAAATGAAAAAAAAAACGGAAAAAAATAAAGTAATTAAAATAAAATCAAAATGAAAATTCAGGGGTGCCTGGGTGGCTCAGTCGGTTAAGCATCCGACTCTTGATTTCAGCTCAGGTCATGATCTTACAGTCCATGAGATCCAGCCCCACGGCGGGCTCTGTGCTGACAGTGCAGAGCCTGCTTGGGATTCTCTCTCTCCGTCTCTCTGGCCCTCCCCCAGTCGTGCTTGCTCTCGTGCACACAAGCTCTCTCACTCTCTCAAAATAAATAAACACACATTTAAAAAATAAAAACGAAATGCAGTTCCTTAATCTCACTAACCACCCTTCGAGGACTCAACAGCCAGACACGGCTGGTGACTGCTGTGTTGGAGAGGACACAGGGAGACCATTCCAGCATCACAGGAAGTTCTATTAGCACTGGGAGGGTGGAGAGAATATTAAAATCACATGATTGCACCATTTAAAAATAATTTTGAATAAACTCTATTTGCTCGTGAGCCCCAAGCATGGTCCAAAGAACATTAGTGACCTGATAGTGTTTTCTAAACTCTTTTAACTATCTATACAGATATACAATATATAATACATACACAACACAGAACACTGAGGAACGAATTTGTTTCATTGACACGTGCTCTGCAAAACTCTCCTTAGGAAGAACTAGAGGTCCCTTCACTGACACATTGTTAGTCTTCCCATTCCTTTGGTTTGTGTTTGGGTGAGTTTAATGCCACCGGAAAGTGAGAGTGGCTTAGAAAGATGGGAGGTTTTGTCTTTCCGAGGTGGCTTGTATATAAAATTGCTGAACTGTGCCAAAAGGCCAAGAGAATCTTTCTTTTTCATGCAAATGTGGCTCTATCCCTAACGACTTTGACCCTGAGGCCCCAACAAAGAAAATCAAGGGTCACTTGGGGTGGAGATCTTAATTGTCCTGTTTGCTTAAGGCTGCATGCTTGTTGATTTAAGCTCTTGTGCTTGGCATGCTTTTCAAATCAAGGATCTCCACCACCCATTCTCTTGTTCTGCTTCCTACCACTCCAGAATCCTACGGCTAGACAAAGATAAAGTCCATGAGTGACATCTTCTCTGAGTGTGTTCAGAAATCATTTGGAGAGAAGCCACATTTAATTATAACAGTGATGAAATCCTTAGTTTCTGACAAGGAGCTACAATCTATTAGGACACAATTATATTCAAGCACATGAATTTCCTTAGACAATATTATTCTCATCACAACCTCTGCCACATATGGTTGTATAGGTTGTGCATTGCACAAGCGAGACACATCCAAGGAAGTGTTATTTACATTATGGATATCATAGATTTGGTACGTATAACAATGATAAAAACAATTTTCCAGAAGAGGGCAGTAAAGTATCTTATCTCAAAATCAATACAGTATGATTATTTTCAGCAGATGGGAAATATAAGTGTCTTGAGGAAGAAGTGCTTGTTGAAAATGCATGCAAAGGCATGATTTTGATTATCACTTGCTCTAGGTCCTGTATAAAATCAAATCTCTGTTATTAGTGAAAGTGAACCAGTGCAGTTTAACAGGTAAAGAAAAGCAAAAAGAATTATCAATGTTAGGTACTGAAGTTCCAGCTTCCAAAATGCTGACTCTTTGTTAAAATAATAATATCAAGATGGGGGCGCCTGGGTGGCTCAGTCGGTTAAGTGTCCGACTTCAGCTCAGGTCACGATTTCGTGGTCCGTGAGTTCGAGTCCCGCATCGGGCTCTGGGCTGATGGCTCAGAGCCTGGAGCCTGCTTCCGATTCTGTGTCTCCCTCTCTCTCTGCCCCTCCCCCGTTCATGCTCTGTCTCTCTCTGTCTCAAAAATAAATAAACATTAAAAATATTAAAAAAAAATAATATCAAGATGAGACACCTGGGTGACTCAGTCGGTTAGGCATCTGACTCTTGATTTTTGGCTCAGGTCATGATCTCATGGTTGGTGAGATCAAACCCCACATTGGGCTCTGTGCTGATAGCATGGAGCCTGCTTGAAATTTCTCTCTCTCTACCTCTCTCTACCCGTCTCCTGCTCATGCTCTCTCTCTCAAAGTAAATAAACATTAAAAAAATAGTATCAAGGGGCGCCTGGGTGGCTCAGTCGGTTAAGCGTCCGACTTCAGCTCAGGTCACGATCTCGCAGTCCGCGAGTTCGAGCCCCGTGTCAGGCTCTGGGCTGATGGCTCAGAGCCTGGAGCCTGCTTCCGATTCTGTGTCTCCCTCTCTCTGCCCCTCCCCCGTTCATGCTGTGTCTCTCTCTGTCTCAAAAATAAATAAACGTTAAAAAAAAATTAAAAAAAAATAGTATCAATATATTATATGAGATATATAGTATAAATAATATACACCTCCTGGGAGTGTGGGTACAAGTATGATTAATGTAAATAAATAGGAACTCTTCCATTTTGAGGAACATCTGTCTCCCCAAAAGTGTCCCCAACATATACAGTCTTTAGTCTTTGGTTCTGCAAAAGAAAATTAATCAAAACTATTGTGATATTAAGGAGGAAAAGGCAGCACAGGAAAAAAAATTCCTGATTCACTTCGTGGTGTGTTTAAATCCTTTTGCTGTCATTCAGAACTATGGTCTTTTTGGGTAACAGTGAATGATCACGAAACCCCTATTTCTTGTGGAGCAGTTTTATCGTGAACTGTGAGATCACCCAGGGTCCCCTAAAAAAGAACAGGAAAGAAAATGGGGAGAATGATGTGTTTTTTCTCTTGCTTTTGGAAATAGGCAGAAGAGAGCTTTTAGAAGCATAATTAAAGAGTATACCTATTAAGTCCTTAGTAAGGAAAACTGGGGCATAGTCCTTAACCTGAAGAAGCTTACAATTTAGCAGAAGACTAAACATTAAGCATCACTTAACACAGTGGATTGTACAATAAAAAACAGAGTGAATGAATGACTAAAAGTTACTGTAATGCTCACAGTAAGCTTAGTTTGCTCAGAGAAAAGAGCAGTCATCCCTCACAGGGGGAAGCAGTCATAACTTCAAAAGGAAGTGGGCACTGGCTTTGTAAAAGAAAAAGAAATTTTGGATAATTTGGATAATTTGGGGGGGTCCTTATCTGTCTTGTTCACCATTGCCTCCAATACCATAGAACTGACCTAATACAGTAACCACCAACTACCTGTGGCTATTTAATGTAAGTTAGAATGAACCAAAATTAAATGAAATGTAGATTTCCTCAGCCACATTAGCCAAGTGTCCTTGTGTGACTAGTGACTACCATATTGGACAGTGAAGATATTGAACATTTCTACCGCTACAGAAAGTTCTGCTGGACAGTACTGAGTCACAATAGTGACTGGCACGTAGGATGTGCTCAGTAAGTATTTAACGAACGAGGTGAAATAAATGAAAGTTGCTGAACTTGCCTCTTAGAGCCTCCTGTTTTCTCATCTTACAGATGAAGAAAACAACAATTAAAAGATTGTGAGGATCGAGTGAGACAATGAAGCGAAATTACTCCAGGCACTAGGAGAACAACACTAATGTGAATTTTCGTAATTCAAGCTTCCTGGAACTGTGGGTACAATGGGATTATGTAGATAGGAAGGACTCAAATTTCACTGACACTTGCCCTTGCCTACCTAATACACATGGGTTCTCTCGTGAGGCCCCTCCTGATGTCTCAGAGCCCCTCGCTGGCCATTCCTGCCAGTGACCACTAGCTTGACAATATTGATAACGGAGACATGGATCTGTCTCCAGAAGCATTCAGATTCACAATTAAAGAAAAATCTACAGGTCAAACAACAACAATAACAAGTTTGTGAGTTAGATTCACCCAATATCAAAGTGTTTACGATCCCCCAGAAGCCTGCTTGATTATCCAGTCTTCATGGAGTTTTGCATCTTCCACACCAACTGGGAGGCATGTTCCTTTCCCCAAGACCTCTTGTTCTCCAGCTTTGCCAGTGGGCACCAAAGGACACCTGCATGTAGCCCTCTGCCCCACGGAGTCCTTACAAACACAGTCCCGTCAGCTTCTGCCTGCCTGCGTCCTTTCTTGCCAAGATCCAGACAGATGGTAAAAGAAGGGTCACCAGGCTGAGTCCTTCATGCCCCCATTCCTACCTCAGGCTCCCTTTCACAAGCCTCCTTGATGTCCCTTTTTACCTACGCAAATTATTCACAGAAGTAGGTATTTACAGGCTGCAGACTCCATCAGTTAATCGGACGCAGCCAGGCCAATTGGCTTCGGTAACAGTTCATCTCACCAGGGTCTCCCCTGTTTTGTGCAGTGAAGTGTGTCTAGTCCCTAGGCCGAGGCCCCTACCCTTCCCCACAACTTCTTGGAGGGTACAGTAGATGGCTGTTAACTCATTTCTTTGGATTCTCATCTTGGGCTTGGATTCTCGTCTTGGCTTCATTTCCAGGTGTGCTGATTTGTGTGTTTAATGACTTTCAGCTGCCTGGACCCGGCCCTGACTGTCCTGAACTGGGGAGGCAGCCTAGACCCCAGTTCAAGGCCTGCATCATGTGTACAATGTCTTGACACTTTGACCTGGCCTTTTCTGTCTATCTCTGCTTCCTTTAGACTGGAGGACTGGGGCTGCGGCAGGCACTTCTTTTTCCTTCAAGCATTCTGTGATCAAGGAGGTTTGCACCTGTCTCTATCTCAAAGTCAATCCTTAGGATCTGAGGCTTTATCTTCTGGAAGTATCCTAGTTTTCCACCATTGATATGAGTTTTTGGGTTGTTTTAGAATACAGAAAAGATGATCCAAATATTTACTTTTTTTTTTGACATTTAAAAACCTCTCTTTAATTGGTATTAGTCCAAAGATCAATAAAGTCATAGAAAATCTAAAAACATTACCAACTATCTTGATGTTGATATTTATACATTACACCCTAAAACTGAAGAATAAACATTCTTTACAAGTGCACATGGCATGTTTACTAATATAGACAATATTCTTGGCATATAACAAGCCATAATAAATTTATAAGGTTTGAAGCCATATAGAGTGTTCTCTTAACACGATGGAATTAAATTAGAAGTCCATAACAATAAGGGATCTAGAAAATCCCCAAATATTGGAAATTAATTGACATACTTCTAAGTACTCCATGGATCAAAAAAGGATTACAAGAAAATTAGAATGAATATATATATTTCAAATATATAAAAATATACATATTTCAAGTTTGATCAGGTTCTAGGTACCTTTTTGCCCTCGGTTTCTTCTTTTTTTGTCTTTTATTTTTTTAATTTATTTTTTAATTTGCATCCAAATTAGTTAGCATAGAGTGCAACAATGATTTCAGGAGTAGATTCCATAGTGCCCCTTACCCATTTAGCCCATCCCCCCCTCCCACACCCCCTCCAGTAACCCTCAGTTTGTTCTCCATGTTTATGAGTCTCTTATGCTTTGTCCCCCTCCCTGTTTTTATATTACTGTTGTTTCCCTTCCCTTATGTTCATCTGTTTTGTCTCTTAAAGTCCTCATATGAGTGAAGTCATATGGTATTTGTCTTTCTCTGACTAATTTCACTTAGCATAATACCCTCTAGTTCCATCCACGTAGTTGCAAATGGCAAGATCTCATTCTTTTTGATTGCCGAGTAATACTCCATGGCATATATATCTGATATCACATCTTCTTTATCCATTCATCCGTCGATGGACATTTGGGCTCTTTCCATACTATGGCTACTGTTGATAGTGCTGCTATAAACATGGGGGTGCATGTGTCCCTTCGAAACAGCACACCTGTATCCTGTGGATAAATGCCTAGTAGTGCAATTGCTGGTCGTAGGGTAGTTCTATTTTTAGTTTTTTGAGGAACCTCCATCCTGTTTTCCATAGTGGCTGCACCAGCTTGCATTCCCACCAAATGTTCACTTTTTATTTCTTAAACTTCTTAGATCTTGACAGCCAGTTTGCTTGTCTTTAAAAAAAATACATCAAAATTTTAAACACTTAAAAAAATTTTTTTTAATGTTTATTGATTTTTGAGACAGAAAGAGACAGAGAATGAGCAGGGAAGGGCAGAGAGAGAGGGAGACACAGAATCCAAAGCAGGCTCCAGGCTTTGAGCTGTCAGCACAGAGCCTAACACGGGGCTTGAACTCACAAACTGTGGAATCATGACCTGAGCTGAAGTCAGAGGCTTAACCAACTGAGTCCCCCAGCTGCCCCTGGGATTTTTCTTCTCATAAATTTGAGATTAATTTGCTTTTCTTTTTCTAGTTTCTTAGGGTGGAAGTTTTAATCACAGATTTGAATTCTTCTCTTCTAATACTGACATTTAATGGTATATTAAGAACTGAACAGTTGTATCTCATAATTTAATTTTTAATTTTTATTTACTTTAAAATTCACATACAATTCTGAGAGTTTTGTCAAATGAATAGAGTATGCTCTGGATTCAGAACAGTTCTATCTCCCCTATCCCTCAATTCCCTCTTGATGCTCCTTTTCATTCGACCCCTCACCATCCCCCAATCCCCCACCCCCTGGCAATCACGGATCTATTCTCTATCCCAATCGGTTTGCCATTTCCAGAATTTCAAATAAATAGAAGTACACAGCATACAGTCTTTTGAGTCTGGCTTCTGTTGTTTAGCATACTTTATTTGGATTTATCTATATTGTGGACATTAATAGTCATTCCTTTTTATTGCTGAGTTTGTTCCTTTTATTGTCCATTGTATGGATGTATCACAGATCATTTTTCTATTTACCAGTTGAAAGGTTATTTACAGTTGGGTTATTTGCAGTTATTTACGGTTTGCGGATTTGAACAAAGCAGACACACGTGTTTGCCTATAGGTTTTCATGTGAACTGAGTATTCATTTCATTTGGGTAAATACCTCAGAATAGGAATTCTGGCACTTTGTGGAAACTGGCAGAAATTCTACATAAGAATTTATGTATGCTATGCATATGTTTAAGTTTATAGGACGCTGTCAAACTTTTTCTAAATGGGTTGTACCGTTTTGCATTCCCACTGGCAAATATATGAGAGTCTCAGTTGTCCATATCTTCACCAGCACCTGGAGTTGTCAGTTTCCTTATCTATCTATCTATTTTAATTTTAGCCATTCTATTAAGTATGTGTTGGTTCCTCACTACAGTTTTGATGAGCACTTCCCTAATGACTAGTGATATTTGCATCTTGTCATGTGCTTATTTGCCAGCCATACATCTTCTTTCATGAAATGTCTTTTTAAATCTTTAGGCCATTTAAAAAAGCTGTGATAAAGTATACACAACATAAAACTTATCACTTTAACTATTTTTAAAAAACGTTTGTTTATTTTTGAGAGAGAGAGAGAAGTGCAAATATGGAAGGGACAGAGAGAGAGGAAGACACAGAATCTAAAGCAGCTTCAGGCTCTGAGCTGTCAGCACAGAGACGGGCTTGGGGCTCAAACCCAGGAGCTGTGAGATCATGACCTAAGCCGAGGTCAGATGCTTAACCTACTGAGCCATCCAGGAGCCTCTCACTTTAACCATTAAAAAAAATTTTTTTTAATTTTTTTTAACGTTTATTTATTTTTGAGACAGAGAGAGACAGAGCATGAACGGGGGAGGGTCAGAGAGAGGGAGACACAGAATCCGAAACAGGCTCCAGGCTCCGAGCTGTCAGCACAGAGCCCGACGCGGGGCTCGAACTCACGGACCACGAGATCATGACCTGAGCCGAAGTTGGCCGCTCAACTGACTGAGCCTCAACCAGGCGCCCCTAAAAAATTTTTCAAAAAAATATTTATTCATTTTTGATAGTGAGAGAGACAGAGCATGAGCAGGGGAGGGGCAGAGAGAGAGGGAGACACAGAATCCAAGGTAGGCTCCAGGTTCGGAACTGTCAGCACAGGGCCTGACGCGGGGCTCGAACTCACAGACTGAGAGATCATGACCTGAGCTAAAGTAGGACGCTTAACCTACTGAGCCACCCAGGCACCCCTCACTTTAACCATTTTTAAAGTGTACATTCAAGGACACCTGGGTGGCTCGGTTGGTTGAGTGACTTTGGCTCAGGTCACAATCTCACAGTTTGTGAGTTTGAGCCTCACATCAGGCTCGCTGCTGTCAGCAGAGAGCCTGCTTTGGATCCTCTGTCTCCCTCTTTCTGCCCCTCCCCCGCCTTGTGCTGTCTCAAAAATAAATAAACATTAAAAAAAATAAAGTGCATATTCAGTAGTGTTAAGTACATTTATGTTGTTGTGCATCCACTCTCCAGAACTCTTCATTTTGCACAATTGAAACTATTCCATCAAACAACAAAAAAGTTTAAAAACTTAAAAAAATGTATTGTGCTAAAATATACATAACATAAAATGTATCATACCATTTTAAAGTGTCCCGTTCTGTAACATCAACTATATTCCCATCGTTGTACAACCATCACCTCCATCCATCTCCAGAACTTTTTCATCTTCTCAAACTGAGATCATCCCCATTAAACAACAGCTCCTCACTTCCCCCCTCCAGGAAGCTCCTGGAAACCAAAATTTTATTTTGTCTCTATGAATTTGACAACTCTAGTTACCTCATATATGTGGAATCATAAAATATTTCTTCTTTGTGACTTAGTTCTCTTAGCGTAAAATCTTCAAAGTTCATCCATGTTGTAGTGTGTCTCAGAATTTCCTTCCTTTTTAAGGCTGAATGATATTCCATTGCACGTGTATGCTATATTTTGCTCACCTATTCATCTATTGACGGGCACTTAGATTGCTTCCACATTTTGGCTACTGTGAATAACGATGCTGTGAGCTCATAGCCATACAAATATCTGTTTAATACCTACTTTCAATTCTTCTGTGTATATACCTAGAAGTAGGATTTCTGGATCATATGAAATTCTGTTTTTTAACTTTTGAGGAAGTGCCATGCTGTTTTCTTCAGTGGTTGCACCAGTTTACATTCCCACCAGCAATGCATATGGATTCTAATTTCTCCACATCCCCACCAACACTTGTTTTTTTTTTTTTTAGTTTTTTTTGAGAGAGAGAGAGAGAGAGAGAGGGAGAGAGAGGAGTGGGGGAGGGGCATAGAGAGAGGGGGGGACAGAGGATCTGAAGCAGGCTCTGTGCTGATAGCAGAGAGCCTGATGCAGAGCTTGAACTCATGCACCATGAGATCGTGACCTGAGCTGAAGTCGGACTTAACCTACTGAGCCACCCAGGCACCCCCTTCTCTTTCTTTCTTTCTTTCTTTCTTTCTTTCTTTCTTTCTTTCTTTCTTCCTTTTTCTTTCTCTTTCTTTCTTTCTTTCTCTCTCTCTCTCTCTTTCTCTTTCTTTCTTTCTTTCTCTCTTTCAATAGTCATCCTGATTGGGTGTGACGTGGTATCTCAATGTGGTTTTGTGATTATTGATATCAAGCATCTTTTCATGTACTTTTTGGCCATTTGTATATCTTCTTTGGAGAGATGTCTATCCATAAGTCTTTTGCCTTATGGTTTTTGAATTGGTTTGAGTTTTGTCTCTTTTTAAACTTAAAAAAAATGATTATTGAGTTGGAGAACTCTTTATATATTTTTTACGTGAGGCCTGTAACAGATGCCTAATTTGAAAATATTTCCCCCCAGTTTGTGGCTTGTCTTTTCATTCTCTTGATACTGTTTGGAAAAAGCAGAAAGTCTTAATTTTGATGAAGTCTAATTTATCAACTTTTTCTTTTGCCTGTTAACACTTTTTGTGGCATATCCAGAAATCTCTAACTCAAGGTCACAACGTTCTCTCCTATGTTTCCTCTTAGCTGTTTTGTAGTTTTAGGTTTTGCATGTAGGGCTGTGATGTATTTGGAGTTAGTTGTTGTGTATATGGCGAGGGGCTATTATTGTCACTACCTCATCCACTTGTTCCAGCTCCATGTGTCAAAAAGACTATCCTTTGCCAACCAATTGCCTTTGTACCTTTATTGAAAGTCAGCAGACTGTGTACATTTATGGACTCTGGGATCACAAACCAAGACTCCCTCTTGTCTAATGTCTTAGAACATTCTCCCTGGATTTTGGCAGCAGTGGTGTGTGTGGGGGTTTCCTTCTGTTTATTTAAGGCAGGAGCTTAAGTCTGGTTTCTGCTGCTCCGTCTCAGCCAGAAGTAGAAGCCCTCTGTACCATAATCTTTAAAACTGTCTCTTTGATAGTCATCATGTTTTTAATATCTATTTTAACATTATTTTAAGAATATAATATTTCCATATTTTTAAATTCTATTTCTATGCTGAAATAAATAATTTTGTCTTTGTGTCTACTGGTATATTTTTTTTATTAAAAAGATTTTTTTTCATGTTTATTTATTTTTGAGAGAGAGAGGCAGAGAGAGAGACACAGAATGCAAAGCAGGCTCCAGGTTCCACACCGTCAGCACAGAGGCTGACTCGGGGCTCAACACCACGAACCGTGAGACTATGACCTGAGCCGAAACCAGGAGTCGTACTCTTAATCAACCGAGCCACCCAGGCACCCCTTCACTTGTATTTCTGTGTAACATACATCTAGACTGGAATTTGCTAAGCCAAAGTACATACCTTTTAAATTCTGGCGCGTCTAGAACCGGGAGGGGTCTGAGATTGTCACCGTATTGCAAACTAACAAGTCAGCTTGCCGCACTTTTGTGGAAGCTGCCCAAGACACAAGACTCACGGATGAGACATACAAGACCTTACTACCCACCGCAAAAGCAGTAGCCAGAGCGTCAGCATGGTAGCACCAGTGCTTGGAGCCCCATTTCCAACAGGGTCACGGGGAGGGCCAGATGACCCCAGCATCTGCAAAGGGCCGAGGGACCAGCACTTTTTCGGCACAGGGCCAACACCGAGGTAAGCAGCACACAAGCCAGTCCCCTTCCAGCCCAGAGATGAGCAGTTACAGGGTACTCACTCCGCGGGAGCCTTGGCCTACTAGCTGCCTGTGTGCGCAGCTGCAGAAAGCACTTAGCATCAGGAGATGGAGACGTCTTACAGTCTATTCTGGTCAGTAAGGAAGTGCAGCAATGCTCAGGGCTCATGGCTGGCTGCTCTCCCGGCAGCATTTCTATCCAGAAAGGCTGTGTCCGTATAAGCCCGCCCTCGGTTGTGTATTAAAGAGTTGTATGTCGGAAACACGTCACTGCCAACATGGGTATCTTATCAATCTTTGTAATTTTAGACAATGGATCCGTAAAAGGTGAGTTATCTTTCTTGTGTTAACTTGAGTTGCGCACCTGTTTCAAATGTCCATTGACGGTTTGTGAAATTATTCTTTAAAGCCTACTTCTCCCTGTGACATTCCTCCTTCCGCGCTCTGAGTGGGGAAAACAAAGGAGGAGCTCCGTTGGTCGTCCGCGTTGCACACGTTTTCCGCTTTCTAATCATCTTGAACTGGATGGCTGGTATTCCCCTTCAGCTTGCGCTGTGTGGACACGAACTGTCTGGCCACGTATGATGATCCACCCTCTTGGTCTGCTTGTCCCTGGGATCCGAAAAGAGCCGGGTGTCAGGCACTGGGACATCTCCTTCCTGTCATGCACAAACAGACTCTGCCTCTTGAAGGAGGAAATACAGTTCAACCCGGCCCCACTCCTGACAGTCCCCTTAGCACAGTGCAGTGGAATTAAACACGGCTTCCAGGTTCACAGATTATTAATACATTTGGAGCTTTCCTTTTCCGCTTTCCCGAGGCTCCTGGGTCTCAATTCTCATCTGTGGAGAAAGGCAGCGAGGATCTTTCTAGAAACGAATCATGAGCGTGAACTCAGCAATAACCACTCTCATTATAAACGCCTGAGCTGGTATGTATTGAAGAGGTGCTGATATTTTCAGACAAGAAATTCTAGCAGTTTCTTTGGGGTCCTTTAGCGGTCAAGCCTTGCGCCAGCACGGAAGTGTCCCCTTCTACGTACACTGATTTTGGGGTGCGCATTTGGAAACTAAAGTATGGGAAAATGAATTACTGCAGTCCTTAGGGTCGGGTCTTCGCGCTTTCCCTCCGGCGTTGCCCTCCGGCCGGTCCTCCTGCGGACCTGCCCCGCCCGCGCCCCTTAGCACGGGGTCGGCGCCTGGGTGTCCGGGTGGAGGTTCCGCCTGCCACGCGCACCCAATGGGGGCCGAGGCGGCGGGCCCGCCTCCCGGCCCTCCCGCAGCCTATCGGGACCCGCGTGCCCGCCCCCGACTCGAGCGCCCAGCCAATGGGCGCGGGTCACGCCCCGCCCGGCGCGGGGATCTGGCGCCGCGCGCGGTGTCCGGGAGCCCCGTAGCCCACTGCTCTTCGCACTTGCGGTGCGGCTCCCGGGCCACCCGGGCGTCGGGCCATGGCGTCGCCAGCGGCAGGCGTGGTGGTGATCGTTGGCAGGTAAACGGCCCCGACCCGCCGCCCACTTGCCACGGCGCTGGGGGAGACCCGGACCCCGCGGTGCGCCCGAGCATGGGGCCCGCCCGTCGTCGCCGCGGCTTGGGCGCCCAGGTCGCCGTCACCTTCCAGAGCTGGAAGCGGCGTGGTGGAACGCCGGCCTCCAGCCCTCGAGGGCGCAGTGCGTCCTTGCAGCCCTCCACGCAAGCGACCGGGCGGGGAGAGTCGCCCGGTAGCGGCGTGGCTTTGCAGGTTGAAGCGCCCTGTAGAGTGCTATTTTGTTTCACTTCGGGCTGATGTGCGAGCAAGGTTCGGGAAGCTGACGGCGCAGGCTGCGGTGGAAATGCGGTTTGTGGGATTAGTTGGATGATGCCAGGCCTCCCAGCTAATACAAATAGACGTGCTGGGCGTTAGATATGGACGAAATGGAAGTCTGGGAAAGATTCTGCAGGACTGTATTCTTAACTTCCCATTTTACGGATGAGAAAATGGACATTAAGCAGTTTGCCCCTGGTCGCAGTTAAGTGACAGACATGGGACTGCCCCAGCAAAGAGGTCCATTAGCACACCTGTGGACAGGGCTGCCTGCAGGGCGTAGGAATGTGCATGTTTTTGTCCCCAGGGGTGTCTCTGGGCGGCAGCAGGTGTTTGGTGAATACACGGGGCAATTCATTCCTGATTGCTGATTCGTGGGGAAAGCGCCGCCGAGGAACCCTGGAGGCCAAAGACTTTTCTAGGGTGTGTCAGTTTAACAGCCTAAATTC
Organism: Panthera uncia; assembly: GCF_023721935.1. Taxonomy (NCBI): domain Eukaryota; kingdom Metazoa; phylum Chordata; class Mammalia; order Carnivora; family Felidae; genus Panthera; species Panthera uncia. The sequence goes on along the minus strand of NW_026057576.1, from coordinate 1,458,986 downwards.
TATGCAAATTTTTGTTTGTGCCCCAGCCGCTCTTTTAAACTCCTGCTATTTTCATTAAAAAAAAAAAAAAAAAAAAAAGAAGCATTTTTGTGTACCTTTGCTTTGATAGGGTATCATAGCAATCTGTAGGCCTGGTAATACTTGCTGTTTATAACTAGAAGCACCTTTTTAGGGGTGACTTTGTGTCTGTTTTTGCAGCCGAGGTGTTGGCATACCTGACCCTCCCCTCAGCGACAATTGCAGTGTCAGGGTTTTTCCCTTTAGAACCAATTGGAAGAAGGAATCAGGATGCTTTTTGCCAGCTTCCTTTTGCTCACAGCTGTGGAATTCACTGAGCCTTTGGCCTTTACAGGCACGCGAATGTGTGGCTGCCCCGTGAGGGAATATAAAAATATATTTTCAAAGTGTCCTCTGTACTGGATACAGTGACCATGCTTGCTTTGCGTTTCAGTTGTCCAGGGTCAAGGGCTAGAGTTTTGTGTCTCTCACAGCATGCTTTGGAGTGGGGTTCTGCTGGCGCCTAATAAATGCTAAGTGAAGCTTGGAATTGATGGTGCTCCGACCTGGCTCTGGTTCTTGGGTGAGGGAGCACAGTCTCTCAAGAAGGAGCAGGGATTGGCGAGTCCGTTTATTTCTGCTTTCCTTGAGGGAGTTTGACAAGGAATTAAATAGAATTGGCAAACTTTAATGACCACAGGAATTAGCACAGGGTAGGAAGCCCTTCCTGTCTGTCCCTACACCGTCAGCACCTCAAAACACACCCATCTCTGCTTCTAGAGTAGTGCTGCTCCCCTCCCCTTCATTCCTCTCTGTTCCCTCCCTGTCTCCCCTCCTCACCGCTCCTCCCCCTTCCTCCCCCTTCCTCGCCCCCTCCTCTTTTCCTCTCTTTCCCAGCCCCCTGGGTGATTCCGAGGAACATCTGTTTATTTACCAAATGGGGCTGGGAATGTAAGTGAATTCGCTAAAACCTGGTTGAGTTTCATTCTTGGATTTCGACAGACAAAAGTGTCCGTATTTCAATTTCAGGGACATGTTGGACCATTGTTTTTCCATCTTTTCCTAGTAAGTACCAGACTCGTTGAAAGTCGCTGCTAGAAATATAGTCCCTATTTAATTCTTTTCCATTCATTTTTTTTTTTTTTCCTAAAGGCCACTCATCCTCATGGCTTTTTCCTGCAAGCATCCGGGGCGGGTCCCTTCAGAATGGTGGGCTTGACCCAACAGGAGTGTGCTTTTGAAGAATTAAGAAAGAGAAAAAAAAAAAAAAAAGCCTCTTGTATCTAGGGCTGTGGGAACATACAGAAGGGAAATATGGTAATGGCAGCTTTAAAAAATGGGGTAAAAGTGGGAGTCCTGAACACATTTGACTGGTGTTCTCCACCAGTATGTTAGCCCTAGAAGCCTGCAGAGGAACTTACCTCTACGTAATACGGTGTTTCTAAATAACTGAAATGTGAATTCTGTATCCGTATACATACTGCATTGTGTTTACCCACATGTTAGGCCCTGAGCTTGTTCAAATAGGAACCAATCTGGGGGAGAAATGTCCCTGGTGCCTCCTGTGCCTCTTTACTGAGCACAGTTCTTCAGGACTGAGTGCAGGGGCCCATCTGCTTCAGGAAAAGTTCTGCTTCCTCTTTGGGTGGAAACTGTATCATCGCCAGCTGTATATCCATCATGCCTGGTCCTAGTAGACAGATGTTTGAGCTTTTATAACAGAGATTGCATTTTTTTTTTTTTTTTTTTTTTTTTTACTGAAAAAAAGCCTGAAGGGCTTGCTAGGATGCTAAGATGTTGGGTTTTTTTTCCTGTTTTTTTTTTTTTAATTGAAGTAAAATTGGTATATAACCTTATATGGAATTCAGGTGTACAACATTATAATTTGATATTTGTATACACTACAGAGTGATCACCACCACGAATCTAGTTATCATTCATCACCATACAATTGAACCCCTTCCCCAATTTTTCCCGTTGGAACCCCTTCCCCTCTGGTAACCACCAGTCTGTTTTCTGTATCTATGAGTTTGGATCAGTTGAGTTTAGTTTGTTTTTCAGATTCTACATAACAGTGCAATCATATGGTATTTGTCTTTGTCTGACTTCTTTCACTTACTATAATGCCTTTAAGATCCATCCATGTTGTCACAAATGACAAGATATTCCTTTTTTTTTTTAAATGTTTATTTATTTTTGAGAGGGAGACAGAGTGCGAGTGGGGGAGAGGGAGAGGGAGACACAGAATCTGAGGCAGGCTCCAGGCTCCGAGCTGTCAGCACAGAGCCTGATGTGGGGCTCGAACCCACAAACCACGAGATCATGACCTGAGCCAAAGTTGGATGCTTAACTGACTGAGCCACCCAGACACCCCATAAGATATTCCTTTTTAAAGCTGAGTAGTATTCCATCGTCTGTGTGTGTGTGTGTGTGTGTGTGTGTGTGTGTGTGTTTATACACCATGTCTATCCATTCATTCATAGGTGAACACTTAGGTTGTTTTCATATCTTGGCTGTTGTAAGTAGTGCTTCAATGAACGTAGGGGTGCATATATCCTTTCAAATTAGTGTTTTTGTATTCTCTGGTAAATAACCAAAAATGAAACTGCTGGATTGTATGGTATTTCTATTTTTAATTTTTTGAGTAGTCTCGATACAGTTTTCCATAATGGCTGTACCAGTTTACAGTCTCATTAGCAGTGCACACAGGTTCCCTTCACACCCTCGCCAACACTTGATGTTTCCTGAGTTTTTGAGTTTAGCCATTCTGACAGGTTTGAGGTGTTACCTCACCGTGGTTTTAATTTGCATTTCCCTGATTGTGATATTGAACTTCTTCTCACATGTCTGTTGGCCATTTGTATGTTTTCTTTGGGAAAAAATATATTTAGATCCTCTGGGTTGTTTTTTGTTATTGAGTTGTAGTTCCTTATATGTTTTGGATATTAACCCCTTATTGGATATGTCATTTGCAAAGGTCTTCTCGCATTCACCTTTTCATTTTCTTTTTTTTTTTTTTTTTTTTTAATTTTTTTTTTTTCAATTTTTTTTTTTTTTTTTTTGGGACAGAGAGAGACAGAGCATGAACGGGGGAGGGGCAGAGAGAGAGGGAGACACAGAATCGGAAACAGGCTCCAGGCTCCGAGCCATCAGCCCAGAGCCTGACGCGGGGCTCGAACTCACAGACCGCGAGATCGTGACCTGGCTGAAGTCGGACGCTTAACCGACTGCGCCACCCAGGCGCCCCTCACCTTTTCATTTTCTTGATGGTTTCCTTTGCTATGCAGATGCTTTTTAGTTTTCTGTGGTCCTATTTGTTTATTTAAAAAAATTTTTTTTAATGTTTTTATTTATTTTTGAAGGAGAGAGAGAGACAGAGCATGAGCAGGGGAGGAGCAGAGAGAGGGAGACACAGAATCCGAAACAGGCTCCAGGCTCTAAGCTGTCAGCACAGAGCTGGATGTGGGGCTCGAACCCACGAACTGTGAGATCATGACCTGAGCTGAAGTCAGACATTTAACTGACTGAGCCCCCGAGGCCCCCCCCCCCTTCTTTTTTCAAACTCTTCTTTTTTTTTTTTTTTAATGTTTAGTTTTGAGAGAGCAGGACAGAGCGCCAGCAGGGGAGGGGCAGAGAGAGAGGGAGACACAGAATCCGAAGCAGGCTCCAGGCTCCGAGGCATCAGCCCAGAGCCAGACTCAGAGCTCAGTGTGGGGCTCCCTAAGGGGCTCAACTCACCAAGGGTGGGATTATGACCTGAGCTGAAGTCAGACGCTTAACTGACTGAGCCACGCAGGCGCCCCTCCATTTGTTTATTTTTGCTTTTGTTTCCCTTGCCTTTGGTGCCAGATCAAAAAAATATTGCTAAGACATGTGTCAGGGAGCTTACCACCTATGTTTTCTTCTAGGAGTTTTATAGTTTCAGGTCTTAAGTTCAAGTCTTTAATTCATTTTGACTTTTGAGATATTTTTTGTGCATGTATAAGATAGTGGTCCATTTTCATTCTTTTGCATGACTGTCCATTTTTCCCAGTACTATCTGTTGAAGAGGCTATCCTTTCCCAATTGTATATTCTTGTTTCCTTTGTCAAAATTAACTGACCAGATATGTGTAGGTTTATTTATGGACTCTATTCTGTTCTGCTGATCTGTTTGTCCGTTTTTACACTAATACCGTAGCGTTTCAATTACTATACTTTTGTAGTATAGGTTGAAACCAGGGCATGATACCTTCAGCTTTGTTCTTCTTTCTCAAGATCCTTTGAGCTTTTTTTGACTTATTTTGAATTATTTGTTATAGTTCTGTGATAAATGCCATTAGGATTTCGATAGGATTGCATTTGGGTAGTATGGACATTTATTTATTTATTTATTTATTTATTTGTGTTTATTTTTGAGAGAGACAGAGCATGAGTGGGGTAGGGGCAGAGAGAGAGAGGGAGACATAGAATCCGAAGCAGGCTCTAGGCTTTGAGCTGTCAGCACAGAGCCTGACGTGGGGCTCGAACCAATAAGCTGTGATATCATGACCTGAGTGAAGTCAGATGCTTAACTGACTGAGCCGCCCAGGCGCCCCAGTATGGATATTTTAACAATGTTAATTCTTTCAATCCATGAGCATGGAATATGTTTACATTCATTTATACCTTTAATTTCTTTCATCAGTGTGTTAAAGTTTTATGTCTTAAAGTGTACAGGTCTTTTACCCCCCTTGGTTAAATTTATTCTTGTACACTTTGAAGTCTCTTTTGTCTGATACAAGTATAGCTATGCAGCTTTGGTTTCCATTTGCATAGAATATCTTTTCTTTTTCATCCCTTCACTTTCAGTCTGTGTGTGTCCTCATATCTGAAGTGAGTCTGTTGTAGACAACATATAGACCTTATTTTTTATCTGTTCAGCCACTCTTTTGATTGGAGAATTTAGTCCATTTACATTTAAAGTAATTATTGATAGGTATGAGCTTATGGCCATTTGTCAGTTGTTTTATGGCTGTTTTTTTACTTCCTTTCTGTTCTTTTCTTCTTCTCTTACTCTCTTCCCTTGTAGTTGAGTGATTTTCCTTAGTGTTTTGTTTAGATTCCTTTCTCATTGTCTTTGTGTGTCTGGTGTAGATTTTTGCCTGTGGTTACTTTGAGGTTCATGTAACAACTCTCTATATAACAGTATACTTTAAGTTTATAGAGTCTTATATTTGAATTCATTCTAGAAACTGTACGTTTTTACCCCCTCACACGTTCTGTTTTTGATGTCATATTTTACATCTTTTTATTTTATTTATTTCTTAATAATTATTAAAAGTTAATTGTACCACTTTTGTGTTTTACTCTTCATATTAGTTTTATAAGCAGTTAATCTACTGTGTTTACAATATACTTGCATTTACCAGTGAGATCTTTACTTTCCTATGTTTTCTTGTTACTTGGTAGACCCTTTTCTATTCAGCTTTAAGAAGTCCCTTGAACATTTCTTGTAAGGCTGGTTTAGTGGTGATGAACTTGGTTAGTTTTTGTTTATCTGGAAAATTCTTTTCTTTCTTTCTTTCTTTCTTTCTTTCTTTCTTTCTTCCAAGTTTATTTGAGGGGGAAGGGGCAGAGAGAGGGGGAGAGAGAGAATCAACTCAGGGCTTGATCTCACAAACTGTGAAATCATAACTTGAGCTGAAATCAAGAGTTGGATGCTTGACCAACTGAGCCATCCAGGCACCCCTCTCCTTCAATTCTGAATCATAACCTTGCCAGGTAGAGTATTCTTGGTTGGAATTTTGTTTTTTTCCTTTCAGTATTTTGAATATACCTTGCCACTCCCTTCTGGCCTGCAAACGTTGTGCTGAAAAATAAGGTCATAATCTTATGGGGTTTCCTGTGTATCTAACAAGTTGTTTTCTTCTTGTGCTTTTAATAGTCTCTGTCTTTAATTTTTGACATCTTAATTATAATGTATCTTGGTGTGGTGTCTTTGGGTTCATCTTTTTTATAAATTTTTTTTAATGTGTATTTATTTTTGAGAGAGAGAGAGAGACAGACAGAGTGTGACCAAGGGAGGGGCAGAGAGAGAGGGAAGCACAGAATCTGAAGTAGGCTCCAGCTCTGAGCTGTCAGCACAGAGCCCAGTGTGGGGCTCTGAACTCACGAGTGGTGAGATTGTAACCTGAGCCAACTGAGCCCTGGGTGCCCCTGTCTTTGGGTTTATGTTATTTGGAATATGTTTTGCTTCTTGGAGCTGGCTGTCTGTTTCCTTCCCCAGTCTAGGAAGTTTTCAGCCATTATTTCTTCAGATAAGTTTTCTACCCATTGATCTCTCTTTTCTCCTTTTGGGACTGTTATAATGTGGATATTATTCCACTTGATATTGTCCCATAGATCAACAGCTATCTTTGCTTTTTGAAATTTTTTCTTTTTGTTGCGCTGAACGGGAGAGTTCCACTGCCTTGTCTTCCAGGTTGCTGATCATTTCTTCTGCTTCATCTAGTCTGCTGTTGAACCCCTCTAGGGTATTTTTCAGTTTATCTATTATGTTCTTCAATTCTGTGACTTCTCTTTGGAACTTTTTTATGTTTTCTGCCTCTTTGTTGAAGTTTTCACTATGTTCATCCATTCTCCTGAGTTCAGTGTATATCTTTATGACCACTACTTTGAACTCATTATCAGGTAGATTAGTTATCTTTATTTCATTAAGGTCTTTTCTGAGGTGGTGTCACATGCTTTCATTTGGAACGTATTTCTCTGTCTTCTTATATTGCTTGATTTTGTGTATTTGTTTCTTTGTATTCTGTGAAACAGCTACTTCTCCCAGTCTTGAAAAGTTGGCCTTGTGTTGGAGATGAACCTTATAGTTCAGCCTTGCTCTAGCTTGTTGTTTATCGGAACTTTGTGAAAGCACCCTGCTTTGTTCTCCATAGGTTGCAGTTGTTGAGAGTATGCCAAGACCTGTCAGTGTTTCAAAAGGAGGGATCTCCGACAGTGCCTCGTTTTAGGCTGATTGTAAGCCAGATCCTCAAGCAACAGCTTCTAAGGTGCATAAAAATATATAGTCTTATATATATAATTGTAAACCCTGATGACTTCCAGACCAGGTGATCTGGAGGTGACCCCTGGGCAATAGTTGCAAAAATCGTGGCTTTAGACAGGTGTGTAAACTCCTTTCTGGGCAGTATCAGCAAACAGTGGCTGGGTCAAGGTAGAGCACTAATATGGTGTCTCACTGCCCATGTTCCCAGGGGGCACTGCTTTGGCCTCTGATTATGTGGCAAGCCTAAAGCCTGCCTTTTAGACTGAAGCTTCAGAACACGAAAACAGGCCTTGTCACATGAAGACTGGGAGTGTGTTTCTGCCTTCTGTTGTGCAGTGCCCGGGGTTGATGGCCTGCCAGGGAGTGTCTGATTGTTTCGGACCTGTGGGGCCCAGAAACACAATCCCCTCTGGCCACCAGAGCCAGGCAGGCCTCCTGTGTGGGCTGTGGGTGCCTGTTGGCCGTGGCAGGGCAGGCCAAGCCAGTATTTTGTAGAGGTGGGGATGGGGCACTCCCACCTAAGATAGTAGGCTGGGGGTGTATAAAACTGGTGCTTGCTAAAGCTGGCACCAACAAGGCAGAAGGAGAACACAAAAATGGCACCCACAAGCGCTTCCATCTCCCGAGAGAGTCCCAACAAGTTCCTGCCTCTCCTCAGATGCTTTAAGATTAACAAGTGAGGGGCACCTCGGGGCTCAGTTGGTTGAGTGTCCAACTCTTGATTTTGGCTCAGGTCATGATCTTGTGGTTCATGGGATTGAGCCCTGCCTAGGGCTCTGTGCTGGTAGTGTGGAGCCTGCTTGGTATTCTGTCTCTCTTCTCTCTCTCTGCCCTTCTCCCCTGCTCACACTCCCCATCTCTCCCAAAATGAATAAAGAAGCTCAAAAAAGAAAAGATTAACAAGTGAGTCTCCTTTGCATATGCTAGGTGCCTTTCAAATTGTTGCTTTTGCGCTAGGCCCCAGGGTCTGTGGGCCCTTTAAGAGTGGATTATTTAAAAAAATTTTTTTTTAATGTTTATTTATTTTTGAGAGACAGAGAGAGACACAGCATAAGTGGGGTAGGGGCAGAGAGAGAGAAGGAAGGAGACACAGAATCCGAAGCAGGCTCCAGGCTCTGAGCTGTCAGCACAGAGCCCAACACAGGGCTCAAACTCACAAGCCGTGAGATCATGACCTGAGCCGAAGTCAGATGCTTAACCGACTGAGCCACCCAGGCACTCCAAGAGTGGATTTAAAAAAAATTATTTATTTTTTAAATTTACATCCAAGTTAGTTAGCATATAGTGCAACAATGATTTCAGGAGCAAATTCCTTAATGCCCCTTACCCATTTAGCCCATCTCCCCTCCCACAAGCCCTCCAGCAATCCTCTGTTTGTTCTCTATATTTAAGAGTCTCTTATGTTTTGTCCCCCGTCCTGTTTTTATAATATTTTGCTTCCCTTCCCTTACGTTCATCTGTTTTGTAGCTTAAATTCCTCACATGAGTGAAGTCATATGATACTTGTCTTTCTCTGACTGATTTCGCTTAGCATAATATTCTCTGGTTCCATCCACATAGTTGCAAATGGCAAGATTTCATTCTTTTTGATTGTTCTGTTTGTTATGGAACCAGGCTGGAATGCCAGTGGAAAAACCAAGCGTCACTCGGAGATCTTGGTGGATTGGAGTTTTATTTAACACTGAATGCAAGTGGGGAGGGTAATCTATAGTCATCAGCTTCCATATCTGTGGGGGTTTTCACGCAGGCAGCAAACAAAGGAAGAAGAACCCGGAGGAGGGGTCTCTAAGCTAGAGACCAGAGTCTGTTTTTGCCCCATAGGCCATCTTTGGCGTACTGTGTTCACTTCTCCAACA
>NW_026057576.1:1363641-1449722 GCF_023721935.1 Panthera uncia | reverse complement strand
CCCCTCTGCATCAGCACTCCTGTATCCCTTGGGTAAATTCCTAGCAGTGCTATTGCTAGGTCATAAGGTAGATCTATTTTTAATTTTTTGAGGACCCTCCACACTGTTTTCCAGAGCGGCTGCACCACTTTGCATTCCCACTAGCAGTGCAAGAGGGTTCCCGTTTCTCTACATCCTCGCCAGCATCTGTAGTCTCCTGATTTGTTCATTTTAGCCACTCTGACTGGCGTGAGGTGGTATCTCAGTGTGGTTTTGATTTCACATCTTCTTTATCCATTCATCCATCGATGGACATTTGGGCTCTTTCCATACTTTGGCTATTGTTGATAGTGCTGTTATAAACATGGGGGTGCCTGTGTCCCTTCGAAACAGCACACCTGTATCCCGTGGATAAATGCCTAGTAGTGCAATTGCTGGGTCGTAGGGTAGTTCTATTTTTAGTTTTTTGAGGAATGTCCATACTGTTTTCCAGAGTGGCTGCACCAGCTTCCATTCCCAAGTTTGATAAGTTCTTTATAGATTTTGGATACTAACCCTTTATCTGATATGTTGTTTGCAAATATCTTCTCCCATTCCATCGGTTGCCTTTTAGTTTTGCTGATTGTTTCCTTCACTGTGCAGAAGCTTTTTATCTTGATGATGTCCCAATAGTTCATTTTTGGTTTTGTTTCCCTTGCCTCTGGAGATGTGTCAAGTAAGAAGTTGCTGTGGCCAATGTCAAAGAGGTTTTTGCCTGCTTTCTCCTCGAGGATTCTGATGGCTTCCTGTCTTACATTTAGGTCTTTATCCATTTTGAGTTTATTTTTATGTATGGTGTAAGAAAGTGGTCCAAGTTCATTCTTCTGCATGTTGCTGTCCAGTTTTCACCATTTGCTGAGGAGACTGTCTTCATTCCATTGACTATTCTTTGCTGCTTTGTCAAAGTTTAGTTGGCCATATGCTTGTGGGTCCATTTCTGGGTTCTCTATTCTGTTCCATTGATCTGTGTGTCTGTTTTTGTGCCAGTACCATACTGTCTTGATGATTACAGCTTTGTAATACAGTTTGAAGTCTGGGATTGTGATGCTTCCAGCTTTGGTTTTCTTTTTCAGGATTGCTTTGGCTATTCGGGGTCTTTTCTGGTTCCATACAAATTTTAGGACTGTTTGTTTAGTTCTATGAAGACTACTGGTGTTATTTTGGTAGGGATTGCAAGAGTGGATTTCTTGTTACCTATAGCCCTATGGTTCTCCTGGAATTAAGCCCTTTGATTGTCAAGATCAAACACTTTGGGGGGCTTGTTTCTCTGGTGTAGTTGTTTAGGGTTGGGGTGCCTAATGTGGGACACAAATCCCTTGGTCATTGGGAACAAAATCTGTATTATGATGAGACTATGGGTGTAACAGAATAAATGTCTACCTGCGGTAGTTTTTTTGAAGGACTAATTCGGAATTATGAGTTGAGAAGCTTTTAAGCATATCAGAATAGACAGAATGGTAGGGACCCATTGCATGGTCCTCAGGTGTCTAGGAGTTCAGAAAAAGTTAATAGGATGTCACAGGCTGTAAGGGCAGGAAGCTAATTGTATTTGGGTCCAAGGTAAAGTCGTACTGGGAACTAGAGAGCTGGCAGAACTCTCATTCTGGGCTGTGCAGTCTGATCTCCACCGTCCATGATCTCTGATCAGTCACGTTAGCCTGCTGTGTAGATTCCCTCCACCTGCACCTGCTCACGTCCCCCGTCTCCTCTGCTTCTTTTTCTTGCACACTGCTGCCAACCCCAGTGTTACAATCTTTCAGCTTTAGGACCTGTTACTTATAGTTTCTATATTTTAGGTCCAATTTTCAGGAGAGGAAATCTGATCGGATTAAGTCCTCTGTGCAGGTGATACTACTGACAGCATAGGGTGCTGGTAGGCTAGTTGATTGGCTGCTTCGGGTCAGATGTCCATGTCACGTCCAATCATGAACGAGTGTGCGTGAAGGAGCAGGGGTGCCAGCAGGCTCCCGGGAGTTGACTTCCTGCTCTTGGTGCTTCCTCTGGAGGACTATGGACAATACAGGCCAGGAAACTATTATAATAAGGAGAAATTGGCGTGGGCTTACTATCTACTGTATGGAATATAATTTTTCCCCCAATTTTATGAAAATTCTCAAATACACAGAAAAGTAGAAATTATGGAAAAAAGGATACACTGATAACCACTTTTCTATTCAACAAATGTTTAAAAGTTTCCTGTAGTTGCTTCATCTGTATATTTTATTTAGCCAATGCTGAATATTAGAGAGTTAACGTTTACTTTTTTGCTAATATAAAATTTTTTTAATGTTTATACATTTCTGAGAGAGAGAGACAGAGTGTGAGTGGGGGAGGGGCAGAGAGAGAGAGGGAGACACAGAATCTGAAGCAGGCTCCGGGCTCCGAGCTGTCGGCACAGAGCCTGACAGGGGGCTGGAACCCATGAACCGTGAGATCATGACCTGAGTCAAAGTCAGATGCTCAACTGACTGAGCCACCCAGGCGCCGTACTTTTTTGCTGATATAAATTCTACTTTAAATGAGTGTGTGTGTGTTGACCACATTAACATAACCTAAGATAAATTCTGGAAGTAAAATTCCCGGCTCAAATACTAGAAACACCCAATTTTGATACAGGCTGTGAGAGTGCCTCCAGATGCTTTGCACCAGTTTTTTTTTCCCCCTCAGTGGTTTGTGATTGTCCATTTCCCCATAACTTCACCAGCACTAAGCACGGTCGGTTTTTTAAATTTCTGCCATTCTGGTATATATTTTATTTGCTATTGTGGGAGTAAAGTACTAGAAAATGTTTTCAAGTTAGCTTGTACACATACTTTATATAGCTTTCCCCTCCTCTTGTGTTTGGTGTGTTTATCTCTTACTGCTGGGCTTATAGGAACTTTTGTATATTTATTTGTTATAAATATTGCTTCTTTTTGGACATTTGTATTATGTTGAGGGCTTTTTTTGGGGGGGTCATAAACAGAGTTATTAAGATCAGTTAATGTTTATTTGGCAACCAAATCCTCCATGAGGACCATGGTGGCTTAGATTATTGTAAAAATGTCTTTTTTTTCCCTTTATTTTGAGGGAAAGCGTGCACAAGCAGGGTAGGGACAGAGAGAGGAGAGAGAGAGAGAGGAGAGAGAGGAGAGAGAGAGAGAGAGAGAGAGAATCCCAAGCAGGCTCCGTAGTGTCAGAGCAAGCCCTACGTGGGGCTCGAACTCTGAACTGTGATGTCATGACTTGAGCCGAAGTCAAGCGTTGGGCACCACCCAGGTGCCCCATAGAGACGGTTTTGATAGAAAGGTTGAAAGCTGCTTACTGCTCCGGAGCGAATGCTGCCCCAGCCCCGAGTGCATTTGGAGAGGAAGCAGCCCTCTGGGGCACGTGACCTCTCGAGGACTGTGGTGGTTTCGTAGTTGGGGGTGGAACTGGGTGTCCAGACACCAAGCAGCTGCTGAGATAAATGACTGAATTGTGATACCAGGCAATCGTTGAAGCCACTGTGTGCCACAAGTGCAAGCCACGTATGTAATGCCATTTTCCAGGAGCTACATTGAGAAAAAGGTGAAATGAATTTCAGTCTGTCTTATTTAAGGTATTTTTCTAAGCGCTGATGTTTCAACAAGTAATTGGTACAAAGTATTACTGGTGAGAGCGTTTACGTTCTTTCCTGGGAGGCACAGACTTCAAAACCCAGCGTGTCTTCTCTGCCGGCAGCGCGGCCCCCGTGGCCCCGGCCGCTTTCCCGGCCCGCGTGGCCGGGGCGGGTTGCGGCCGCGGTGGGACCTGGGGGAGTGGAGACAGCCCGGCTCCAGAAGGCTCCAGAAGGTTCCTTCCGCCCCTTTTTTGCGCCTCACCTGCCGCGCCGGCTCGTCCGGGAGGCGCTTCCAACTCCGTCTGGAAAAGGCGAGTCGGGTTGTGCGGGCGGGTTCGCTTCGTGAGATGCGTCTTGTGTGCTCGTCCGCGGAAGGTCTTTTCCGTAAGGGCAGCCGGAGGGCTTCGGCCTTGGGTCGGAAGCCGGCCGGCAGCCCTCGTCCTCGCGCCTGCGCGCTGCACGGCCTTCGAGCCTCGCCGAGGCCTGAGCTCCTTGGCGTCCGCGCCCGTCCTCTCCTCCCGGCCGAATTCGCCGCGTGCGGGCGCAGGACGCGGGGGCCTTAGCCGAGGGAGGGGTCTGCGGCCGACGCGGCCCGGAGGCCCCGTGGAGCTCCCACCCCCGCGGGCGGCAGCCCGGCCGGCGGGGGGCGAAGGTTTCAGGCGGGCGAGTCGCTCCGGAGGGTTGTGTAGTTTCTCAAACCGCAGAGGGCACAGAAAGAGCGCTCTCGGCCTGAAAAATATGTTTCTGAAGCGTGGCGTACGTGCAGCGAGTGCAGCAGTCATTCGGGCACGGAGTGGACGCGCGCTGTGAACGCTGCCGCGGGAGTATCCCTGCTAGACCTGGGCTGCAAGCAGGCCTTCCTTTCTGGTTGAATAAATCACCGCATACCGCAAACATTGTGATACTGGCAGTGGGACGAGGAGTTTAAGGCCAGTGGCTGGTCCCGTGGGATCATGTGCACGAACGTTACTTGGCCTTTTAACTTCCTGCCTTGCAGCTCTGGAGAGAGCGAGAGAGCGAGAACACGTCTGTAAGGAAGAGAAGGAAGTCTTTTCTGGAGAGCGCGAGCGCGAGCGTGTGTCTGTAAAGAAGAGAAGTCTTTATGCAGGGACGGTCTCCTTCAGACTCTGGCTTGTGGCGGATAATCTCGGGCGACAGCTCTGTTAATAGAACTTCCTGCAAAGAGGGAAATGTTCTACTTACGCCCTTGCTGTCCAGGCCGGTGGCCACTGTCACAGGTGGCTGTTGAATACTTGAGATGTGACCTGATTTTTAAAATTTATTTCAGTTCAATTAATTTAAATAGCAGCATGTGGCTAGAGTCGACCGTATTCGTGCAGGTCTAGAGCATTGAGGGCTTAATAAAACTTTATATATACATAATATGTAAATTTTACATTAGTTATAAAAGATTTTAATATTGCAGAAGAATACGGAGTAAAATCTGTATAATCCTGCGTCCTTTCCAGAAGTTGAGCAGAGGTCGTTTTAGTTGTTTCCGCTGCGTTTTTCAACCAATGCCTTTGCATAATATACCTTGTAACAAGATAGGAGCCCCTCTCAGTCGCCCTTTGTGTGTGTTAAGGGCTCAGCTCAAGTGAGCGTTGCGCGAGGGCTTTGAAGCCTGGATAGCACTTGTGTGGCATTAACAGGATTTTCAGGTCAATTGGAGGCAAGCCGCGCTCTTCCCTTCCATCGCTTGGGCCCAAGCCCCACAGAAGGGGGGCTTTGTGGCTGTGTGGGGCACTCCCTGGACTCAGAGTCGGAACTGTAGATGAGCTGAATTAGGAGGCGGAGCGGGGGGAGACCCAGTAGGGACGATAACGTCTCGGAGCCCATCCTTGGCCTCGACTGTTCTTCTAGCCCCGCTTCCGCCAAGCAGCTCACGTGGGCGCCGCGGTGAAACAACACCACGTCTGAGACCAGCGCGTCCCACTGCGTGTTCTGCCTACTTGCAAGCTAGTAATTCAGCGTGTTGCTCTTTCCTGAACGCTGGCAGAGGACACGAGACTCACGGGTCAGAGACAGAGAGCTTTCTTAATCGTAGCAGGGCAGGCGGTATGAGCTTCCTGCTTACCATTTGTCCCCTTGCCGTGGGGGTGGATGTGCACCTCCCAGGTGCGTGCCTGCACATTCAGTGAGCGTGTTCCAGTGTGGGAACGTGGAGCTTGGGGAAGCCACTGTTTATAGGAAGGGGTAAGCAAGCCTGCTGTTGTCTTCAAGGGACGCATTTTCCTCCCCTTGAGGTGGTGGCTCACCGCGTAGGAACTCCGGAAATGGTTGGGCGAGGAACAGCCAGGCCGTACGTTCTTGGCACGCCTGGCGAGGCTGCAAGTGCTCGCAGAGAAGTGCCCCCACCGCTTCATGCTCTGCTTTGTCCACACGCCCCTTCGGGACCCTCTAAAATGGGAAATACGTTGCTGCTGACATTTGCACCGCATTTTAAAAAGCTTCTCGTTTAGAGGAAACCCAGAGAGGGTTGTTGATTTGTTTTTAAATTGTATAGAGTAGAAATTGTAAGGACAGTTTGTGGACGGGATGCAACTTGCGTTTGACATTCTAAGTGGCATTGGAAGATCTCAAGGCTGGAAGAAAAATGGAGCGTAGTCCAGCTGCCTATCCGATATTTGGTGCTAAGTGATTACCTGCCTCTGTTCAGACACCCTCAGTTCCAAGGCTTTTCCACTTGCTTGATCACTGGGGCTGCCTTTTCCTGAGTAACATTAAGCAAGTGTCAGGATGACCGAAGCGGTGGCAATAGGTACGGTGGCCTCAGAGCTCAGTGCTGGGTTGTCTGCGGGAAATCCCACTCTACAGCATGTAAACATGGTATTTCTTCCAGCCTAATAGTATCCCCAACTTGACCGCATTTCTCCTTTCAGTAACTGCCACATTTTCCCTTAAATCTCAATGAAATCGTCTATTGTGTCTCTAATTCCTTTGTCCCCATCCATATTCTTTATATTATGGAAAAGTTTCAAATCATATTAAAGTTGGGAGAATAGTACAGTGAAAACTTGTGTACCCCTTCTACCCCAGTTTCAACAATTATTAACACAGGGCTAATCTAGTTTCATTTATATTCCCTTCTGTGGATTAATTTGAAACAAATCCCAGACATTGTGTCCTTTCACCTACAGATATGGCAGCGTATATACCTAAAGGATCAGGGCTGCAGTTGACCCTTGAACAATGCAGGGATCAAGGGTGCCAGACTTCCCCACACAGTTGGAAATCCGTGTATAACTTTGATTCCCCCCAAAGCAAAAGCCTTATTGATAATATGAACAGTCAACTGACACATATTTTTTATGTGATACATATTAAATACTGTGTTCTTGCAATAAAGTAAGCTAGAGAAGAGATGCTAAGAAAATCATAAGGAAGAGAAATATATTTACAGTACTGTACTGTAAAAAATCTGCATATGAGTGGACACGCATAGATCAAACCCTTGTTCAGGGGTCAACTGTATTTATTTTTTTAATTATTATTTTTTAATGTTTATTTTTGACAGAGAGAGATAGAGCGTGAGCAGGGGACAGAGAGAGAGGGAGACACAGAATCTGAAGCAGGCTCCAGGCTCTGAGCTGTCAGCACAGAGCCCGACACGGGGCTCAAACTCCTGAGCTGAAGTCGGATGCTTAACTGACTGAGCCACCCAGGCACCCCCAAGGATCAACTGTATTTTAAAAATATAGAACTGTGATACCACCATCATGTATAAAACATTAACAGAATTCCTTGCTATCATCACATAATGTCTTTAGATATCCAGTCAGCATTCAAAATTTACCTGATTACCTAAAAACTTTTTGATACTTGGTTTGAGGGTCCAAGTAAGGCCCACACGTTATATTTATAGTTGATATACCCTTCTTTCAATCTATAGGTTTCTCCATCCCTCTTTTTTTTTTTTTTTTAATTTTCTTGCAGTTTCCTTGTTGAAGAACACAGTCATTTGTCCTGTGAAATTTCCTACATTCTGGATTTTGCTGCATGTATCCATGTGGCATCCTTTAATGTACTTGTTCCCCTGTCCCTCCATTTCTAGAACTGGTAGTTAGATCTAGAGGCTCATTTCTCTTAAACGCAGGCAGGCTTTCTTCCGTACCGGTATGTCAGAACTGCTCTTATCACTGTCCCCACCCCCATTCATCTTGCTAACCCCAGTGGCCAGCCCTCAGTTTCGATGTCACCTGGCACCTAATATATGCTCAAATGCTGGTGGTGGTAGCAGTTAGTATTTTCCCCCATCTTCCTCAAATAAGTAACATCTCTGTTCTTCACATTAAGTGACTTGCCTAAAACAGTGGTCAAATGGGGGTTCATATAGGAGCCTTTTGCCTCACGACACCCTACCACTTTACTACTGTAATTTCTTTTTAATGTTTATCTTTGCGAGAGAGAGAGAGAGAGAGAGAGAGAGACCGAGCATGAGCAGGGGAAGGGCAGAGAGAGAGGGAGACAGAATCCGAAGCAGGCTCCGGGCTCCGAGCTGTCAGCACAGAACCAGACGCGGGGCCGGAACTCACGGACAGCAAGATCACGACCTGAGCCGTGGTCGGATGCTTGACCGACTGAGCCACCCCAGGTGCCCTGCACTACTGTAATGTTCGTTTCAGCGTGTGAACTAATGGTGACTGCCTGACATCTGGCAGTGCGCCAGGCATAATATTAATGCCGACACTGGAGTTGAGAATTCAGGGGCTCCTATACAGAGATACAACATTTTCAATGAATACAGCTATCAAAATGTGTAACTATTCTTAAGTATTTTAGAACAGGGTGCTGTATAATTTTTAAAATTTCATTCTGGGTTGGGGATGAAAAACTGTTCCATTAAGTTAACTGGAAGCCTTTCTTACTTTCTTTCTCTTTAGTGGACTCATCGGGCGAAGCTGGGCTATGTTGTTTGCCAGTGGAGGCTTCAGGGTGAAACTCTATGATATTGAACAACAGCAGGTAACAAATGCCTTGGAAAACATCAGGTACGTTAGCTGGCACCTTCTGGGAGGACTTGGCATGGCTCTTTTGCTCTCAGGAGGTCTTGGTTATCATACACTTGTGATTTTATTCTCCCCTTTGGTGGCGGTTCCAGTGCCTTGGAGCTGGTAAAGAGACCCGCAGTGGCTGAGATGTAAATTAAGACCGAAGAAGGAGCTCAGATGATGAGCAAAGGACCCTTAGGGTTGTAAAGATGTGTGATGGGAGTGGAGTCGGTGAACAGGCATCTGAGGCTTCCAGCCGGAGTGAGTGAGTGAGCTTACCTCGCTGTGTCCCACGGGGCTGGACGTCTGGGTCTCCCTGTGGTCCCCGGGCAGACGGTGGTGGCTCGCAGCACGCGGTAGCCAGAGCTGCGTGGGCATTGCGTTTTAGGAACAGGAGGTCCCGAGGTGTGTTTCGACCTATTGATCTAATGATGCCAGGACTCAAATGAACCGTGATAACTGATAGTTAAAGGCCTCAGAGTAGGTGAACTTACATAGGCTGAGTGCTAAGCTGGGGGGAGGGCTAAGTTTTGGGAATAATCACAGGGGGCAGGATAAAAACAGGAACCAAAGGAAAAAGGCCAAGAATGAGGGAGGTCAAAGATAGAGGCTCCAAACGAATGCAATGTTCCGGAAGATGAAAGGGCCCTAATTCGTGACCTCTTCACCCAACATGACCATCACTGAACACAGTTTTGACCGTCTCACACATGGTGTCGTTCAGGCAGGTATTCTCCTCCTTGGGGGATATCCGCGAACATGCAACCTGAAGTTGTAGTCGTGTAACAAGACTGTGCTTACTTTATAGTTTATTTTTTGAAAAGACTAATATACATGGCTGCTATTTAATATTATTGGTGCCTGATTAGATTGAACTTTTAAAAGCCAGTTTGTAAGAGTTTCCCATCAAAAAAACCAAAATAATTTATTGCTGTTAGTAGTCTTATGAAAGAAAAGCACATCTGAATTCTTGCATATGTAAAACTTAAAAAGTGTACACACGGTCCTTTTCTCAATAGCAGTAGCTTTGTTTTTGTAACCCATCTACACATGACTGAGTTCACTTAAACATGCGGAACTGGTTGTACTTCTTTGGCAGGAAGTAGAGATCTCAGGGTATCTTGTGACTGACTACCTTTTTCTTCTGGAATTATTACTAGCAAATAGTAGCAAGAAAATCAGGTTGAGTGGTGTCATGTTGCCCTCCGAGGGAAGACTACATTTTTCGTCTTATCACCTAAGTAAAGCCAGCTGCTTCCCTTACTTACGCAAGATTTTCAGATGCTCCTTTCCTGGACACAGGGACCAGGTTAAGAGCATTGAGTCCAAACCTTATTTTTGCATATACCTTGGTCAGTAGAAGAGTTGTGAGTTTCAGTGCTTTTTCAGTCAAAAAAGAATTACTGCTGCTGCTTTCGGTAAGTCAACTGTGTCACTCGCACACAGAGACTGTTAGCTCACGTCAACAGCACTGGGTGTCTGGCTGTGGTCCTAGTACGTTCAGGAACCGAGACTAGAACGTCCCTGGCCACGTCTGAGGCACAAGTGTAAGGAGAGCCAACTTGACGCTTTTCGTCAAGAAGTACAAACAATGCGTCTTCCCGATTGGGTTGCGTTGACTGATGGGTCAAAATAGTTTGTGCCCACCATGCCCCCTTTTATGCCACTGGTTTATGTTCTTCATTCATCACACTAGGTTGTGAGCTCCACGGGGACTGAGAGTACGCAGTACACTCACAGTGCCTTCATTATTGAAGTGGTTTGTGATCTCTGCTAGCCATGACGGCCGCAGAAGGAAGCCGCACGCACACCTCTTGACCCCAGAGACGGGCACCAGCTCAGTAATCGTTTTAAGTGAGTCATGGGAGCCTTTTCTAGAGTCTCAGAAGGTACTTCTTGCCGTGTCTTTTGTGCACTCTCTCCCTACCATCTGTCCAACCCTTGCTGTTTGCCTCACTTCCCATGGTCCCATCCTTCCAAACATCGTATAGTGGGAAATACATGGTTGAAATCTTACCACTTCTGCATGAAAATTCTATGTTAGACTTATTAGACACTAATCTTAAACGAGTATAAATTGTACATCTTGATTCTGAAATTGTAAAAATTAACTTAAACTGGTGCAGTTGATTTTTTTTTTTTAATTACAACATTAGAAGATGAAAGGAATTATCACGACTCATGCCATACCAAGAGATCATGGAGAATTAAAAAAAAAATTAAAAAGATGTCACACAAGACTAATTGTTTTCTAAGAGTGGTAAAATGAGAAACTTAAAACTTATTTAAATCTCAAAATAGAAAGGTAGCTTGACCTTAGGAAACCTCGTTAGCTGCTGCTTTACCACTGCTGCTGCTTTACCAAAAGCTTTTTGGTTTCCATTGTATGCCTGATGTTCGGCATGTGTTAGGTCTCAAGAATCTGAGACTGAATGTATTTTAAGAGAAAAACAATAATCAGGTAAAAGTTATAATATGGACTCCTAGATCAGGACATGACTTTCTGAAATTTGGATCCAGCATCATTTCCATGTAGTGACAGGCCATTCTCACCATCACCAGACCAGGGCTACCTGGCATGAGCCATATTGATATCTCAGGGACCACCTCCACTCTGAGGCAGAGGACAAACTGCCTTGTTTTACACGAGTCCCAATCTGAAATCACTATCGTATTTTGATAAACCCTCTCTTTACAATTTCTGTATTGCCGTCTCTTTACTACCTGTAGATGGTCATTCTCGTATGCAAATCCCCCCCAAATGAATCTGCTTTCTACACAGATTAGGATTTAATAAACCACCAGAAGTGATCCCTGAAACCAGGTAGCTGCCCTGTACTCCTGCCTCCTGAGTAACTGAACTCCTTGTCTCTGAACTGAGGCGTTTCTAATAACTGGGTTCCTGGGGATGTGTTTAAATTGCTACCCCGACCCCTACACTTGCTTAAACATCTTGAATTCAGTTTTGAGCTGGATTCCTCTGGATTGATCTGTTCTGGTTTGAAAGGAACTTTTAGTTTTCCTGTATGGCTTTTGGCTAGAATAGCTGAGTATAATCACAAAATGCCCATAAACTGCTTCTATCCCTGTCTGCACACTTCCTTGTATTGTGACTTTGCTGCTCCCGCTGCCCGACTCTGGGTTTGGCCACAGACTTTCACTGGCCAGTGGGACAGAGAGCAAATGCGATGCAAGCAGAGGCCTGGAAAGCTCCTGTGCTTTGAGAACTTACCCTCACTTGCTGCTGGGAACCCTTCCTGCCGTCCTTCGTCCTGTAGGTCAGTTCAGTCCGGCCCCCTAGAGACACGTGGCCCAGCCGTCAGCCGGCACTAGCCAACACCAGCACCGACCCCTAGATAGATGAGTGAAGCCATCCTCGACCAACAGCCCCTAGCTAACCTGCCACATGACTGCAGCGTCACGCGTGAGCTGAGCTGACTGCAGCCAGAATTACTGATTCCCAGGATTGTGACAGTAGATTGGTAGATTACCAACATACCAAACCTTGGCCAGGTTCCTGTGCTTAGATTGCTGCCCTCTACTGATTCTAGGTTCTGAGGGGTTCTGGTTTTGTCTTTTTACAGCTTTTACAAGGGAATTCTGCTTCTATGGGAAGTGATGGAAAACTATCAGTCCCTTCGCTGTCTTACGGGAACATACCATGAATGAACCTCTGTTGGGAAACAGCGTGCCCATTTGTTTATGTATTGTCTATGTCTGTTTTCACTCTACAACAAGTAGTTGCAACAGAGACCAAATGACCCACGAAGCCTAAAATATTGACTATCCTTTCACTCCCACCAAGGGAAATGGATCAGCAGTGTATGAGTAATAATTAACATGCCATGAGATTTCAGGAGAAGTCGAGCAGGCCTAGCTGAACTGATAGCACACGCTCTATTATCAGGTGAGATTTGAACATAGATTTTGTAGGTAAAACTCCAAGGCTGGGGAAAATATATGTCAGGCTGAAAAAAAATCAATTCTATTTCTATACATTGGCAGCACATAGTTTGAAAACAGTAAAAAATTTGCTACAGAAAATGTAAGCAAACTAAGGATAAATATAAAAAGATTGTGAAATACATTCATGGAGAATTTTAAAAAAATGTTATTGAAGGACAGTTAATAAAAAGTAAATGGAGAGACATCTATCCTAGCAACAACCTGTCTTTGGTGGTTTAATTGAAACCCTCCTAGAAGTGGGGGACAGGGAGTGGGTTGACTACACCGAACTGCATGGAAAAGTTCAGAAGGGATCTGAGGTCCTGATGCTAAAAGTTCACACCAGTGGGCTATGGGTTCAGCCAGGTCATTCAACTTGACTTATCTATGTGTTCACAGATCATGCTGTCACTTGGCTGTCATTCGGACAGTTCAAATGATTGCTTCATTTCAATTATTTATTTCCCTTCCCAAACAGAAGTCGTGTTGCTTTATCTGATTTGTAAAAGGTATATATGCTAATTGTACATTCAGAACATTGGGGAGAAATAAGAATATTTCGACTGTCTCTGAATGGTAGGAATAAGAGTGAGTGTTGTTGAACATTTTGAGGACACACGCTTACACCTCGATCTGGCACGCTTCTGTGCATGTGGACACGCACGTATTAACAGTGAAAGTAGGGCTGTGAAGGCTTATTTGGTATTGGGGGTGGACTTAAGAATGGTATGAATTCTGCTTTGTCTGCTCATCCCCCTGTGAGGTTTCCAACAGTGACAAACAAAGGAAAGTACACGTGTTAACTGAGCCAAGGCTTGACACTCAAGTGTAAACTTTGGTGAAATCGACACTACTTGAGGCTTACGTGGGTCCTCTGCTCCCCTGAGCATCTCCCCGCCCACCAAGTCCCAATGTCACCACCAGCCTGAGGGAAGAGAACTTCAGGGTGCCCAGGTGAGGGGGGAGAAGTGGGTGCAGTGACAGGGCCAGTGGAGGCAATCGGAGCCCCAGCTGTCCTGCGGGGTGAATGGGGAGAGTTCTCTTTCTTTCTGTAGTACATTTAACTTACATACTCGCTGAGAGGTCTTCAGATTCAGGTGTGCAAGGGGGTTGGGCTGGTAACCCAGGGGAGAGAGTAAAGTAGCAAAGAGGTGGATCCTTCGGCAAATTGGACCTAGTCTTTGGTGGAAGGTATTCAGGACTTAAAAACGCTGTGCTGTTGGGGCGCCTGGGTGGCTCAGTCGGTTAAGCATCCGACTTCGTCTCAGGTCATGATCTCGCGGTCCGTGAGTTCGAGCCCCACATCGGGCTCTGTGCTGACAGCCCAGAGCCTGGAGCCTGCTTCAGATTCTGTGTCTCCCCCTCTCTTTGCCCCTCCCCTGCTCCTGCTCTCTCTCTGTCTCAAAAATAAATAAAAACATTAAAAAAAAAACCACTGTGCTGTCAAGCAAAAAAGGTCTGGGGCCACTCCTTAATAAATTTTTTTTGTATTCTATCCTTTTATGTCCCATTTCAAAAACATTAGGAATGATTTTTAGGGTCGACCTAGTATCCCACTGCGGAAGATGAGCTGTGCTGTTGGACATGTGTTCCTCCGTTCTCATATTGCAGTTAACTTAATACAAGAATTTTGTAGAGCTTCAACTTGATCTGCCCGCATGTAGTTAGCATGGTCCCTGGGGCACTCAGGAAGTCCAAGGTGGGCCTCCGTGCCAGGGCGGCAGAGCCTGGTTAGAGGACAGGAAGTGGCAGTGCCATGTCTAAGCATCCATGTCTGCTCGTCTCCTTTCTTGGACTCTTCAGTTTGTGCGGAAAAGAATCTGCCAGTTTCCATCTGGCATTGTTGTTCCTGATCAAAGGAAAGTGCCTGGAGGTGCGTGTGTACGTGTGTGTGTCGGGGGGGGGGGGTTCTAAAGTTTGTGCGCTTTATCTTAACTCCCTGTTTTCAGCAGCATGGCGTCTCTCTTGGCCTCTACCGTGTCTCGTGAGTTCTACGAGTGGGGAGAGGAGGAGATTCATTAGCTCCCAGGCTCTTCTGACCTTCAGTACTCTTTGGCTCTTGCTCCTTACTCAGCCATCTGTCCTGTCTGGTGTGTGCAGATTCTGACCTTCGCCCGGTCTCTTGGGAGACTTGCTTCTCATTGGCTTTCCTTTCCCCACACTTAAATCTCAGCTCTCTCTACCCCATCAAGTCACTTACCCTACCACTTTGGTGTTCTTTTCCGTGTCCCACAAAATTAGATCTTTTGTCCATTGTAACTTCGTGATGTCTTTGACTTTGTGGGCTTTTATGTGTGTATCTGTGTCCATATCTATACCGTCTGTATTGTCATCTATGTCTATATATCTGTCTATGTCTATAGATCTGTATGTATATATCTATACATATAAAAGTTTATTTATTTTGAGACAGAGGGACACTGAAAGAGTGAGTGGCTAGGGGCAGACAGAGGGACAGACAGAATCCCAAGCAGGCTCCACACCGTCAGGACAAAGCCCAATGTGGGGCTCCATCTTGAGATCATGACCTGAGATCATGATCATCAAACCTTGAGATCATGACCTGAGCCGACAAGAGTCAGATAAGTACTTAACTGATTGGGCCACCCGGGCACCCCATATAGTTTTTAAAGATTCCTTTAGTTTGGTTTTATTGAGGTTTTTGGAGGGAGCAGAGGTAAATGTGTGTTTTATCCAGTGTGTGTAATTAGAAGTCCAAGGCCTAGGTTATGACATGAATCAACTGGGACGACACTGGCTAAAATGATTTTCTAACTCCTTCTACAGAATCTACAAGCCTTTTAGTCCCTTAATCAATTTATTTCTGAGTTCTGGTTCATACGGAGTTTAGTTCTTGCATGAATTCTGCCCTCTTTTACCTTCTAGAAGAATCAAGTTCAAACACAATTTTAATGCCACAGTAATCACTTAAAAAGAAAATATATTGTTTCTATTTTTAATTATGGCAAAAAAGTAACAAAATTTACTTTTTTAAAAACCATTTTAACTGTGTATAGTTCAGTAGTGTTAAGTACATTCACATTGTTGTGCACCAAATCTCCAGAACTTTTCCTCCTCTGACGTTGAAACTCTGTACCCATTGAACAACAACTTCCCATTTTCCCTCCTCCCAGCCCCTGGCAACCACTATTTTACTTTTTTTTTTTCTGTGAATTTGGATACTTTAGACGTCTCACATAAGTGGAATCCTATATCTGTGTTTTTGTGACTGGTTTATTTCACTTAGCATTATGTCCTTAAGATTCATCCATATTGTAGCATGTGAAAGGATTTCCTTCCTTTTAAAGGCTGAATAATATTCCATTGTATGTACACACCACATTTTGTTTATCCTTTCATCCACTGGTGGACATTTGAATTGCTTCTACCTTTTTGCTGTTGTGAATAATGCTGCTGTAAATATGGATGTACAGATATTTCTTTTAAGTCCCTGCTTTCATTTCCTCCGAATATATACCCAGAAGGGGGATTGCTGGGTCATTCCATTTTTAATTTTTTTAGGAAGCACTATAATGTTTTCCATAGCAGCTGCACATGTTATAATCCCACTGGTAGTATACAAGGGTTCCCACTTCTCCATTGTCTTTTATCTTTTTTAATTAATAAATGCTCCTCTTGAATAGAACTTCAAAAATATAAATATGAAAAAATTAAAACCACCCATATTTTGCCGTACAGTGATAATTGTTAACACTTCGTTTTCTCCAGTTTTAAATAAAAATTTAACTTCATTGAAGTTACGATGGAAATATTTTGACTTCTGGTGCTAGGTTGACCTCTAGAGGTAGAACTGGTATGCTACAGCCACTTACTAAAGTGCTTTGAACAAAGTGCATGCTTATTTGCAACATTCTGGCATGTGTCAGGCTGCTGAAAACCCCACTGAGAGCCCTGTCTTTTCCAGCTGTTTATGTGTTAAGTTCTTCCAAAGTATTCAATGTAAAACTAGAATAACGGGGATAAAACATTGCCAATGGCTGGTTTTGATTTGTGGGCATAGTTCTTGAACTTGAAGACAATGTAAGGGATTGTCTGAGTATGTCTAAAAGCTCCTCCAATGTCTTATCTGGTTTGCTCTTGGGGTCCTGGAGTTTGCAGCCATCCAGGGGGTTAACGTGTGACCAGGTCTCTCCCCTCATGCTCCTGTCTTTTCCAGGGGCAGAAAGGGCCTTGAGGCCAAATCACTTATATGGATTCTTCACTCTGAGTCTAATCTGCATGAGGCCATTGGTGTGGCTATTCTGGCTCCTGCCTTCTGTCTCTTTTTCCTTCCTTTCTTCATAGGGGTGTCCCTGGGAATTCTACAGAACAGTAGCTCATCTAAGCGACAGGAGCCACTCTTGTAGTCCCATCTATTTGATCTAATCTGACTCCGCACGTTGGGAAGAAAGGACAAAAGTTTGCTTTGGCTTACTCATGCTTAAAGCAGGTGGTTTTGAGCACGTGAGCCTCTCAAACATAATTCTCTAAATGATGAAATGGGTAATCATTATGTTTTCAGGGTTTCGCATTTAAAAATCCCATCTGAGTTCAACAGAAGAGGTTGGTGGATAAAAGAACTTCAGTGTTTTGTTTACTTAAAAAATGAAAAGCACATATGTCAGGATTGGTAGTTTTTAATTCTCAGAAATGTGGGGATGTTTATTATTATTTCCACTTTTTTTTTACTTTAAAAAATAAGTTACAAAAAGAAAGTCTTTCCAGAAAAAGAACAGGGGCACTGTATTTTATTTGTCACTTGTTCCTCTGTGACAGCAAGTACATTTAAATGAAATGATTTTTTGTTGTTTGGTAGCTGTAAACAGTTTTTCAGAGATATGAACGTTTTTATTCTGGTTATATTTATGGGCAACGTAGTTAATGTTTATCAGTGTTATTGGTTTCTAGGCTTAGCCACTGCTGCAGGTCTAATTTATATAAATCATATAGTTTAAAACCAAGCAGTTTAGATATGGTATAATTTTCTTCATCCTATCTGTCAAATTTCTGAACAAAATAGATGCGAGGCCCTTTCAGTTTATAAGGATTGAGGCATCCAGATTATATCTGTTGGTGGATATTTATTGCAAGGCTCTTCAAGGAAGCAAGGGATACTGGGAACTATCTCTGCAGCTCCATCACTGTTGCAGAAATGGGACATTGTTCAGGGGACACGCGAGCTTCTGACAGTCAGACAACAGCTCTGGTAACTTTCAGCAGTTCTGGGGAGGATTGTTTCATAGCAGGTCCTTGTCTGAGGTCCTGCCTTTCTAAAACTCACCATTGCAGTGACTCTACTGTGGGCTCCACCGACCTTTGACCAACTTACTCCCTGGGTCTTCATTCAAACCGCCATGAGGGATGAGTTGATGGATGGGCCATGTACCGGTGGCACAGGCACCCAGTGGGCTGAACTCTGGAGCCGGGCCGTAGGTCAGCCTGGCACACCTGTTGGTAACGACATCCTGGAAGGAGATGGTAGGTTTGCTAGGTACACCGGGGCTCCCCGAAGGGACGATGGGAGCCCGGTAGTCTAAGTTCAAGCTCAGCAGACTGGGCCTCGGGCGTTAGCAGCATTCACGAGGGAGGGAGTGGATGCAAACTCTTCCTATTTTCTCCAGTATATTGTTGACCTTCGATTTTCAAAATTTAAGCCAATGCACTGTGCCCATTAGTTCTACAAATAATAATTCCCACCAGACAGGGTTGTGTGTGTGTGTGTGTGTGTGTGTGTGTGTGTGTGTGTCTGTGTGCCATCGTGGTCTAGTAGGAGGAGTGAGGAAGAGGCAGTGGTTCCTATTCCGTGTGCTTTTGCGAGAAGGAGTCAGAAGACCGGCTTCCATCCCACATGCTGCTAGCACTTTATATCTTTGAGTGATGTAGCCAGTTTGGGCCTCAGTTTCTGAAGTATCAGAGGGAATAAGCTAGATTAAATAAAACAGAAACGTTCTTTGCGTTTTGATGCGTTTCAGAAGTATATTGTTATTTTTAAGCCTAAACTTGTTGGATTCAGGTGAATTTAGGTATTATTTATATATGTGTAAATATAGAATATTCTTATAATAACATATACATACTATTTTGTATATAAATAATATAAACATGTATATGTTTTTCCAAATGGGTAAAACTGGGAAACAGAAGAGTAGGCCTTAGCAGTGGTAACTCAAAAACATCAGTATTGTTTTTCTTTTCTATACATATGAACAAGAACCATGATATAATCAGTTAGTGATTATGTGTTATAAATTATGTGTATAGTAGAGATCATATTCACATTGAATAACTTATTGCTGAAATGATATGGTCAGTATTTCTCCTTTCTCACGAAGTATGTAAAATGTGCCTAATACCTAAGAATATTAAATCTCAAAGAAACAGTCTAGGGTTTAGTTTCTGGCAATATGGCAACGTAAGCATCCTAGAAACCCTTTTCACTTCAAAATACTTACAAGTATTGAGTAAATGTATAGTTTATAATGCATAGCTGAGCTGGCAAGAGAGTAATGGAAATTCTCAGAGGCCAGATTGGGAGCACAGATCCCAAGAGATATGTGAGAGGCACGGCTGCTCTAAGTAAGCTACTTGCCAGTCTTGCTTTGGTTCTAGCAGCAAACCTTAGTCTGAGCAAGATGGGGATCAGATTGGAGACCCCCACGTGAAGCTGGTTTCCAGAGGTCTACATTGTTGCTGAGAGGAGTAGGAAACTAACCCACATGTGGGGGCTTGTCTCTCTTGGCCATGGTTCTGGGTGGAGGGGAGAAAGCGTTTCTCTGAGGATTTACAGCCACAGACAAGCTCTCTGAGTCGGAGCCTGAATTCATCTTCCCGTGTGGACTTAAACATTCCAGTCCAACAGTTCACATTGGTCCCTTGGTTAGTGGTGCCTTCAGTGCCTGCCCGAAGCAAATACGTCCCATCTCCAGGATAATGTACCTTAAACAAAGGCTCAGAGAATTCCCGCAGGGCTCAGTGGACATCTGCTCACAACTAAAAATCCCCAACACACGAGAGACGAGGTTTTTTATGAGCATAGTAACCCGGAAGTCAGATCTGAAGATACTATCTGGCATGCAGTTCGGGAGACAGAGGTAATATGTGACAAGAGTAGTTAAGAAATATGGAGGATACAGAGAGAGTGTCTAACATAGATCTCCTTAGAGGTCTGAAAGGGTTAAGGAGAATAGGGAAAAACAATTTATGAAGATGTAATGATTGAGACTTCATTTCAGTTGAAGACATGGACCCTCATATTCTGGAAGAACAGAGTGTCCTAAGCAGGAGAAATAGGAAGGGTATCTATATCTACATACCTCACAGTGAAACTGTAAAACACCAAGGAACATCAGAAAAGTCTTACAGGCAGTGAGAGAGTGAAAGGAGAGACTGCCCACGAAGGAACGACGATTGACAACAGCTTTTCAACAGCCAGTGGATTTCTGAATATGGTGGAATAACGTCTGCAAAGTACAGAGAGCCAAGCATAACCTAGTTATCTGATGTGAGGCAGCTTTAATGGGCAAGTGCTCTCTGTTCTGTAAGCACAGTTTTGGACAGTAATTGTACAGGAATTCTACCTACATTACATATTCTATTCTAAAAGGTTTTTTTAAGTTTATATATTTTTGAGAGAGAGAGAGAGAGAGAGAGCAAGAAAGGAGGGGCAGAGAGAGAAGGAGACAGAGAATCCCAAGCAGGCTTCACCCTGTCAGTGCAGAGCCCTATGCAGGGCTCGAACCCACAAACCGTGAGATCATGACCTGAGCCAAAATCAAGAGTCTGACGCTTAACAGACTGAGCCACCCAGGTGCCCCTTGTTTGTTTCTGTTTTTGTTGTTTTGTTAATAAGTGTGGTAGTCAGAACACTGCTTCTCCCAGGTCCTCATCCCTGGAACCTGGGAATGTGTTACCTTACGTGGCAAAGAAGACCAGATGTGATTAAGTTCAGGGTATGCATGTGGGAGATTATCCAGATTGGTTCAGTGTAATCACGAGGCTCGTTCTTAGGAAAAAATAGTCAGGAGAGTCAAAGAAGGAGGTGCGATGACAGAGCAGAGGTTGGTAGTGAGATTGCAGGCTGTGAAATGGAAGAGGGCCACAAAGCCAAGGAAAGAGGTGAGGGGGGGTGTGCTCTAGGAACTAGAAGACGCATGGAACAGATTCACTTCTAGAGCTTCCAGAAGGAACTCAGCCTTGCTGATATTTCGACGTTAGTCTACTTGAGATTTGCAGCCTTGTGGTACTTTGATGTTAGTCTACTTGAGATTTCTGACCCCTGGACTGTAAGGTAATAAATTTGTATTGTTTAAGCCACTAAGTTTGTGGTAATTTGTCACAGAAGCGACAAGAAACAAATAGATCAGCTTTATCGAGATAGAATTTATATACCACACACCTGACTCTTTTAAAGTATACAGTAAATGGTTTTAGTGTATTTACAGACTTATGTAACTCTAAAACTTCCGAAAAATGGAATGGAAACATGAAGTGAAAAATAAATGATCTTTGGATCACATGGTGCTCTCCTCACTGTTGTTGTTTGAATGAAGAACACAGACTGTTCAGGGAGGTTTGGGGACACTACTGGTACATGGTCACAGGAACAGGAGCCTCTAGAACGGGTAAATATTTACTTTTCCTTATCTTAGTAGGGTAACTTTTTCTGGTAACTCTTTATACGTTTCCCTCGATGGCGTGTAAGGTACTATTTTCTGGCATTTAAGTCCGTTTTCTTGATGTTAGCTTATCAAACTTACAAATCATAGATTTCTAACCTGTTGCTAAGAAGACACCACGCGCTATTCTATACAACGAATACAAATTTCTTGAACTGGCTAAGAAACAGACCTTGTTTTGTATATTTTCAGTAACTTTATAAACCTCTACTTCAAGGAATGTGTTGCATGTAGAAATACTTTCGAATGCCTGCTAATTGGGGCGGGGGGAGTGGTCGGGGTTATTCAGTTCCCAACATTGAGTTGTTCCGAGGGGCGCCTTCCGCATGTGTGTCCTTAGGATCCTGCAGAATAAGGTAGCCATTTTCTGGCCCAATTTTAAGGTAGATTTTTTAAAGCTGATATATTACAGACCTTCCAAATTATCTGTATGCCAATCATCTCGGATTCTCCCTCTCCTTGAAACAGATTCGGGTTCAGATCCCAGGTGTGGTGATGGCCAGCCATGGCATTTTTCTGTTTGCTGACCCAGAAGCAGGAGAGACTTTGAATCTGCCGGATCATTGGTTGACTCATTTACCTTTGCCAGGAAGCTTCTTTTTGTTAATTAAAATAAAGAAATCTGTTTGCATTTCAGCGTATCTTTTTTTCCTCCCAGTAACAGTAGCAATTTGGTCCTCAATTTGTAGTTAAAACAAAATACAGGTGCATAGCTTTAAGAAAGAAAAAAAAGACAAAACAACAGAAGCACAGCCCCTGACATCTGGAGCTGGCGGGTCCTCACGGGTAGGCCGTGGCGCTCTCCTGTTGGACATAAGGAGTCTCAAGAACACCCCCCTCAGACAAGGTCACTCTTAGACCATGAGAGAACGAGACACAGCAAGACCACGTTTTAAATTTGTCTGAGCACAGACAAGAACGAGGGCACCGTGCAAACCCACAGATGCTGAGTCTTGGCTAAAATGAACGACTGTTACTTCTTTGCCCATTACAGCTTTGTCTTCCATTTAGTCTGCCCTGCAGATATTTATGTTTGTGGAGACACTCAGTCCTCACGTTGCCTTCGCTGAGTTCACAGCATCCAATCCGGTGAACTCAGACCCTCAGATCCTCTTCCGAATCCCCCGACCCAAGCTCACGTCTGCTCTAGGTGCCCTCAGACACCCTTGCTGATACCCCACGGCTCCCCCTGGTGTGCACTCTCCCTCACTGCAGTGAGCGATGAACCTGAGCCGCCCCACTGTACGTGTGTTCCTGGTGCTCTTTGGCTGAAGACGCTGACAGCGTAAAGATAAAAACCATGAGGGGCGCCTGGGTGGCTCAGTTGGTTAAGCCTCCGACTTCAGCTCAGGTCATGATCTCGCGGTCTGTGAGTTCGAGCCCCGCGTCAGGCTCTGTGCTGACCGCTCAGAGCCTGGAGCCTGTTTCAGATTCTGTGTCTCCCTCTCTCTGCCCCTCCCCCATTCATGCTCTGTCTCTCTCTGTCTCAAAAATAAATAAACATTAAAAAAAAAAATTAAAAAAAAAAAACAAACCATGATACGAAGCGATGTAAAAATTGTTTGACTCACTGGGAAAACTCACAGAAGTTTTTGGAAAGCATAAATGTTGTTCCTTACTGTGTGTGTTTGTATATGTTCTCTGTCTTTATTTAATATATCACGAATTATAAGCCAGACTGACTGCATAATTTATGAGGCTAAATGAAAATGTGGGGCCCTTTGCTTGATAGTCATTAAGAATTTTGAGACCGTGAGGGGCGCCTGGGTGGCTCAGTCTGTTAAGCATCTGACTTTGCTGCAGGTCACGGCCTCACGGTTCGGTCCGGGAGTTTGAGTCCACCACGGGGCGGGCTCAGGCCCTGCTTCAGGCAAGCTCGAGCCCCGTTGTGGGTGAACCCTGCTCCTGTCTCTCCCTCTCCCTCTCTGTCTGTCCCTCATGGGATTCTCTTTCTCCTCCCTGCCCCTTGCTCACTCGTGCTCTCTCTCTCTCTCAAAAAAAAAAACACAAACAAAAGAATTTTGAGACCGTGACGGCAGGGCATCAGACCCAGCCCAGGGCCCTTCTGAGCGCCCGTCTCTGTGACGCACAGGCTGCACCCCACGAAGCCAGCTGGTCCTGATTATGAGATACGTTCTTTCAGCCCCGTCCCCCAGGACTGAAAGAAGCGGGCGGAGAAGTAGTCTCCAGTCTTACCTCCTGTTGGCCTCGCCCCATCTCTTAAAAAATAAAAATAAAAAAAGGATTGTAAAATGTACGTAACATAAAGTCTACTATCTTAATAATTTCTGAGTGTACAGTTCAGCGGTATTAAGCGCATTCTCACTGTGCAGCCGTCCGTCACCAAAAGGCCATCTTGCACAACTGAAACTCTGTGTCCCCGAAACCACGGTCACCCTCACCCAGCCCTGGCAGCCTCCATTCTACTTCTGCTCTGTGAGTTTGACTGTCCTGGGCACCGCGTATAAGTGGGATCATACAGCATTCGTCTTTTTGTGACTGGCGTATTTCACTTAGCCTAACGTCCTCAAGGTCCGTCCCTGTGGTTGCTGTGACAGGATTTCCGTTTTAAGGCTGAATTGCACTGATTGAATTCTGCTGTATGCACACGCCACATTTGTTTATCCATTCACCCAGGTGTGGACTTTTTGGGTTCCCATCTTTTGGTTATTGTAAACCATGGAACATGGGTGCACAAATGCGCGTTTGAGTACCTGCTTTCATTCGGGGGGGGGGGGTAATAACCAGAAATGGAATTGCTGGATCATTTGGTAGTTCTGTTTTTAACTTTTTGAGAAGTCCTCAAACTGCCACTGTGGCTGGCCCTTTCACATTTCCACAGGTTTTCTATTTCTCCACGTCCTCACTAACTCTTGGTTTACTTATTCAGATTCTAATGGGTGTGAAGGGGTAGATCGCTGTGGTTTTGATTTGCATTTCCCTACTAGTTAGTGATGTTTACCTTTGTTTTAATTAAAAAAAATTTTTTTAATGTTTATTTTTGAGAGCGAGCAAGAGAGGGTGCAAAAAGGGAAGGGGCAGAGAGAGAGGGAGACACAGAATCGGAAGCAGGCTCCAGGTTCTGAGCCGTCAGCACAGAGCCCATCGTGGGGCTCGAACTCATGGACTGCGAGATCGTGACCCGAGCCGAAGTCGGACGCTTAACCGACCGAGCCACCCAGGCGCCCCTTTGTCTTAATTTTTTTAAAGTTTATTTATTTATTTTGAGAGAGCGCACGAGCGGGGTAAGGGCAGAGAGAGAGAGAGAGAGAAAGAATCCCATGAACCTTGAGATCGTGACCTGAGCCCAAATCAAGACTCGGACAGATGCTTAACCGACTTAGCCACCCAGGCGCCCTACCATTGCCTTTAATTTGCTCTTGAATACTCACAGGGTCACTCTTCTTTCTAGAAAAGAGATGACGTTTCTGGAGCAGTCGGGCTCTCTGAAAGGCTCTCTGGGTGCCCAAGACCAGCTGTCACTCATCAGCGGCTGTTTGAACATCCAGGAGGCAGTAGAGGGCGCCCTGCACATTCAGGTGAGTTAAGGGTCCTGCACTCAGGTCCGTAAGCTCTTGGGATGGTGTTCCAGTCCCCTTGGAAGAGCAGGGGAAGATAAAGGGCAGAGTGGGCATCATGTACCTGAAGGTCGGGGTACCTGAAGGTCGGGGTTCTGTTTTATGTGCTAGGAAACATTGTTTCAAATCATCTCCTATACAGTCTCTCTTCAAACTACTGCGTTCAGAGGAGAATCTTGAGCAGAAATACGGTTTTCTGGACAGCTAACACGTCTCTTTTTGTTTTATGTTCTTATTGAATGAGAGATCATATTCTTGTTCTGATACATAATACAGTAAAAGCTTAAAGAAATCACCTAGAATAAACCTTTTCATTTCTTGTAATATTTGCATTTAGCTTTTCCAGCGACTTCACTTTAAAAAAGAACTCCGGAAAGAACTGTTGACACAGCAGAGAAAGCTCCAGGCGAGGCTGGGGGACAGCCTCAGGGGCTGTGCGGGCAGGTTGGTGCCTGGCGGGTCAGGACCCATCCCTCCTGGAGCTCCTGTGTCTGTGGACGGCTTCTGCACCTCTTTAAGAACCGCGATGTATAAATTTGTCTTTTAAACATGTTACACTTAGTGCCGTAAGGTTTAAGCAGGTTTACCTGAACTAGCATCACTCCTGATCTCCCTCCTGGATGTTATGTGTTCTGAGGCTGGCACATTTCCATTTATTCCATGTTGCACATTGCATTTTGTTTCTGTAACGACATTCTAGCTGAGAATTTGGGAGCAGACCGGAAAGACAGTGTGTTTTATGGTCAGCTGCTACTTTTGAGATTGAAGTCAAAGACAGGAAATCTAGGTTCTCCATCTTTGAAGCACTAAAATTTTTCTAATTCATTTAACAAATGCGTGTTGGGGTGCCTGGGTGGTTCAGTCAGTTAAGTGTCTGACTTTTTTTTTTTTTTTTAGTTTTTTTTAATGTTTATTTATTTTTGAGCGAAAGAGACAGAGTGTGAGCAGGGAAGGGACAGAGAGAGAGGGAGAAACAAAATCTGAAGCAGACTCCAGGCTCTGAGCTGTCAGTCCAGAGCCTGGGGGGGGGGGGGGGGGGGGGCTCCAACCCATGAACTACGAATTCATGACCTGAGCTGAAGGCAAGTCGGACGCTTAACTCACTGAGCCACCCAGGTGCCCCTAAGCATCTGACTCTTGATCTTGGCTCCGGACATGATCTCATGGTTCATGAATTTAAGTACTGTGTCAGGCTCTGTGCTGTCAGCTTGGGATTCTCTCTCCCTCTCTCAAAATAAATAAATAAACATTAAAAAAAACACAAATGAGTGTCGAACGGAACATAGGAAGAGCACTATTTGCCAATTCCGTATCTCTTTTGAGTATTTTCATCTCTGTCTCTCATTTGGTGAAGCTTGTATCAAACTGGGGAGTCTTACGTGGGATCGGAGGGGTCCTTTAAGGAGCTTTCGAGTGCTGTCTGTTCCCACCCTTACTGCGATGCTGGGTGCTGTGAGGGTGGGGGATTCACCGTCTGAGGAGCACGGTGTGGGCTCAGCAGAGAAGGTTCTTGACGCACATCTCGTTTCTAAGGAGAGTATGTGCTTTTTATGCTGATCCTACCGGAGGAGGAGAATCAACTTACATTTTGTGGCTTCTGACACGAAAGGCCTGTGGGAGCTTCCTGCCGTGGAGGTGGTGGTTGAGGACACACACTGTAAGTCAAGCGGACTCCGCACTGAGCAGCTGCGTGCCCTTGTGAGTCTCTTCAGGTCAAAGCTGCGCTTCTTCATCCGTACAATTGACGTAATAGCCAGGGCACCGGGTGCTTGTGAAGAGAGCCGTCCGTGTTCACACCTGAGGTCACTGCCATGGAAGTCAAGTCTCCATGTTTCCAATGAGAAGATGAAAACAGTCCTTTCTGGGGTCAGTTCGATGTATAATATTGACATGATCCATAATAAAGTATTATAATTACGTATATAATGTGATCTTAAATAGGCATATCTAACACATTGCTGAAATATTTCTTTCACATTTTTTCAAAAAAAAGCCATTTCTGTTGAAACTCTTAACAAGTGTTTCAGGGCTCCCGGGTAGCTCAGTCGGTTAAACATTTGACTCTTGATCTCGGCTCAGGTCACGATCTCACAGTTCACAAGTTCGAGCCCTGCATCGGGCTCTGTGCTGACAGCTCAGATTGTGTCTCCCTCTCTCTCTGCCCCTCCCCTGCTCACACTCTGTCTCTCTCAGAAATAAATAAACATTGGGGAAAAAAAAAAGTATCTCTGACTCCAGAGTATCTGACACAGATACTGTGTCTCCCTCTCTCTGACCCTCCCCTGTTCATGCTTTGTCTCTCTCTGCCTCAAAAAATAAATAAACGTTAAAAAAAATTAAAAAAAAATGTTTATTTATTTTAGAGAGAGAGACAGAGTACAAGCAGGGGAGGGGCAGAGAGAGAAGGAGACACAGAATCTGAAGCAGGCTCCAGGCTCTGAGCTATTAACACAGAGTCTGACATGGGGCTTGAACTCACAGACTGTGAGATCGTGACCTGAGCCAAAGTCGGACACTTAACTGACTGAGCCACCCAGGTGCCTCGAGACTTTATTATTTTTACTAAATTAATTGATTTATTTTGAGAGAAAGAGACAGAGAGAGTGAATGGGGGAGAGGCAGAGAGAGAGGGAAAGAGAAAATCCCATGCAGGCTCTGTGCTGTCAGCAAGGAGCCTGACATGGGGACTTGATCCCATGAACCGTGAGATCATGACGCGAGCCAAAACCAAAGGTTGGATGCTTAACCAACTGAGCCACTCAGGCGCCCCTTGAGTCTGTTTTCTAAACAGTTTTCCACAGCACATCTCCTTTGCTTTCCTGAGATGTTGCTGTGCATCACATGTGATATGGCATTGGAAGGTTTATATCCAGCCTTGACTACCAATTCTCAAAACTTTCTCTGGTGGTATAGTTGTTTCTCAACGTAACAACTGTGTTGCTTTTTGTGTGTTAAAGTGATCTTTATAAAGTTTATTTACAAATTTTCCTGCGGTAGCAATTGTGAGGTCATACCCCAGGAATAATTAAAACATCTATGTTAAATTCCTTTGTCTCCTGGTCCCATTTTGAAAAATAGATTTTATCAGATGATCTCTAGGCTAGCGTGATTGAATTAGTTCAGATCAATGTGTCTTCCCCAAACAGTATATTATTTAAAAAAAAAAAAAAAAAAAAAAAAGGATAGTACTGCATAATAGGAGAACTTTACGATGACTTGAATGTAAGGTGAGTCTTCCTCTTATGGGATGGTTTTTGGGGAATATTCTGGGTTATAATGCACGTAAAATTTTTAGTCACAGCACTTAACACAGAAAATGCTTAAAAAGTTTATAAAATAAATAATTTTCTGTTGTGACCATTTGTATACAATTTTGATAGTAAACAAATGATGTGGGGAAACATGTTGTTCTATGCACAGTATTGCAAGTTGCTCTTTAAGGTCTGTCTGCAGATTGAATACATGTGACATTTACATACTGAGCAGCATTTGTTGTGCAGAACAACACTGAGTCAGTCAGTGTAAGGAAAGGAATATAGAGAAAGGTGATGTAAACTCTAGTAACTAGATTTATTTCCTATCAGAGATTATGTTCTTTGGAAATTCCTTGTACTTCTAGTTCTATGAAGAGTAATAGCCCAGATCTGAGCCAGGAGGGTTTGGGAAAGTTTGATGAAGGTAGGATATGAGCCTGCTTTGGCCTTTGACAAGTGGATTTTGGGGAACGGGTGGGGACAGTGTCTCAGAAAGAAATGATCGGATGATGGGGCACCTGGGTGGCTCAGTCGGTTGGGTGTCCGACTTCGGCTCAGGTCGTGATCTCACGGCTTGAGAGTTTCAGCCCCGCATGGGGCTCTGTGCTGACAGCTCAGAGCCTGGAGCCTGCTTTGGATTCTGGGTCTCCCTCTCTCTCTGCCCCTCCCCCCCCACTCATGCTCTGACTCTCAAAAATAATAAATAAATATTAAAAAAAAATGGGGAATGAAAGAATGAGGATGAGCGGTGCCAGTGAGTGTATTTTAGGCAACCAGAGTGGAATGGTGAGGCTGTCACAGGGCGTTTGGAGCGGTGGGAGAGGGCTGGGAGTGGAAACCAAGTGGGGAGTGCTTGAATGCCAGCCTGAAGACTTACTTAGAGGAAATGAATTAACATTTGTAAGATGCTTGGAGTAACGCATGGCATATAGGAGCGCTATTTAAGTGTTCTCTGAA
This sequence comes from Panthera uncia, assembly GCF_023721935.1. Classification (NCBI taxonomy): domain Eukaryota; kingdom Metazoa; phylum Chordata; class Mammalia; order Carnivora; family Felidae; genus Panthera; species Panthera uncia. Next base: position 1,420,724 of record NW_026057576.1, on the reverse strand, counting down.
AGAAATCAAGAGTTTGGGTTTTATTCTGTATCCTGATTAGAATCCTCCAAGGAAGGCGTTTAGTAGGACAGTGAAGCTAGTCAGAAGGAAGAATGGGTAAGAAAACAAAAATCAAGATTGCATTTTTTTGTCTGTTGCTTTGACTGTCTTGAGCGTGTTTACACAATTTCTTTGTATGACCCAGGGCAAACTCGATTTTGCAAATTTTGCAACTAATGCTTATTAATTTCGTCTTCTTTTTATCAAACAAACAAGTCAATAACCCTCCCAAATCAAAACCTGCCTCGTGTTCTATCATGTGTTTGTTAAATTACATGAGATTTCTAACTATCTAAGGATGTTAAAAATATGTTTTAAAGAGTAAAGAAAGAATGAAGGGAGTTTAGGAAAATCCTGTGTCGGTCCATTGTTCCAAAATGTCTTAACGTTTTGGTGTATTTGTATTTCCTTCCATTTCTTCTAGGTCTTTCCTCTCTTTCTCTAACATACTTAACATTATACCATAAATAGAATTTTGTATCGTGACTTTGGTTTAAAACTTAGAACACTTCTTGCTGTGTGCTTTGCCCAAAATTGTATCGGATTTAAGTATGGTTTTTGGATTTAACATAATTGTTATGTTCATCATGTGATATCTGATCTGAGAGAACCTTCCATCTAAGAATGTTATTAAAGCTGCAGTACCAAAGCTCCATCTGTCAGGTGTCTGCTCTTCACCAGGCCTCCTGGCCCTGCCTCATCTTGGTGCCCGTGGACTTCTTGCTAGCTGTGCCCTTATCAGCTCTTACAATTCTGTTTTCCAGTTTATAAAAGGAAAGGTTCGCATCGTAGAAATATTAATCCGGGCCATTTGGAGACATTTTCTTACAAAAGGAAAATTATCATTACCTTTGGGAATTGTTCAAAAGCAGGAGACAGAGTTTGTGAATTAACAAATGAACAAAACACACTGCTTGCCACACGGTTGTTTAACTACAAACAGTCCTACTGTAGGATTTACTGAGTCCCCGAGGGTCAGAGTCCCAGGAATGTGAGTGTAACTCTCTGTGGTGGATTGTCTTCTACCCAAACCCCAGAGGGTAGGAGCACGGGTCAGAAAGTTCCTTAATTGTCTGCTGAAATGTGGGAGCAGGCGAGAATGAAACCTGAATTACTAGAACTTAGTGCAATTTGGAAATCAAATCTTGCCTAGCAAGAAAATCTACTGTGCTGGAAAAGTAAGTTTATTCTGAAAAGCCTGTCTAAAGCTTTGACTGACTCTGAAAGAGCCTTAGTGCTGTGATATAGAGCCTTTATCTGATTTCTGGAATTTAAGACTTGAGATTGAAGTAGCCGGTAGGAGCCATGGGAATGGCTTATAGAATTAGGGAGTTTAAATGGAATTTACTTATACAAAATCAGGACAATTGCTGAAATCCTAGAAGTAAAAATTTCATCATCTGTGTAGATGAGCAGAATTTGCATCTGAACTTTACCTTTAAAATTTAGAAGATGCGAGTCATTTTGATGAGGACTTTCAGACACCGTCAGGAATTACAGGATGCACTATTCATAAAAACTAACATCACTTTTAAATGTGTATATTTTCTTAAAGGATGGAAACTTTTTGGACATTAGGTCTTGGTTCACCGAGACTCTGCGTAATCATTTCGGTAGGGACGGGGCTGTGGGTACGGGGCTGGGGTGCTTGCATAGCAAAGGGCACACGGGCAGCCAACACTGAGAACATACGGGAGTATACACAGAAACTTAAATCGTACCTTTTCTGTTCCATGTGTGTTTTTTTCTTAATTTTTTAATGTTTGTTTATTTTTGAGAGTGAGAGAGACAGCTTGAGCAGGGGAGGGGCGGAGAGAGAGAGGGAGACAACAGAATCCGAAGCAGGCTCCAGGCCCCAAGCTGTCAGCACAGACCCACAAACCGTGAGATCATGCTCTGAGCTGCAGTCAGAGGTTTAACTGACTGAGCCACCAAGGCACCCCTCCGTGTGTTTTTTTAAAGAAAAATTTATAAGATCAAGTTTACGCAACTATAGCTTACATACGATAAAATTCACCATTTTTAGTGATCAGTTCTTGTGTTTTGACAAATGCGTATAATCGTGTAGTCACCATCACATTCAGACTTGAGAACGTTTCCATTACCACCCAGAGTGCCCTCCTTCCCCTGTTCTCAGTCTCCTCCCTCCCCTTAGGCCCTAGCAAACAGTCATCTGTTTTTGTTTTTGTTTTTGTTTTTGTTTTTTTTCTTACCGTTTTGCCTTTTCCATAATATTCCAAATATTTTGTTTTGTTTCTTACATTCCACATAAGAGTTATCATACGGTATTTGTTTTTCTCTGACTTGTTTTGCTTAGCATAATATTCTGTAACTCCATCCACGTCATTGCAAATGGCAAGATTTCATCTTTTTTAGGGCTGAGTAATATTCCATTGTATGCGTATACCCTGTCCTCTTTATCCATTCATCAGCCAATGGACACTTGGGCTTTTTCCATAATTTGGCTATTGTAGATAATGCTGCTATAAACATTGGGGTGCATGTATTCCATTGAATTAGTATTTTTGTATTCTTTGGGTAAATACATAGTAGTGTGATTGTTGAACTGTAGGGTGCTTCCATTTTAATTTTTGAGGACGCTCCACACTGTTTTCCAAGGTGGCTGTACCAGTTCGCATTCCCACCAACAGTGCAGGATGGTTCTCCTTTTGCATTCTTGCCAACCCTTGTTTCTTATGTTGTTGATTTTAGCCACTCTGACAGGTATGAGGGTGTCTACACTCATGGTAGTTTTGATTTGTATTTCCCTGATGACCAGTGATCTTGAGCACCTCTTCACGTGTCTGTAGGTCCTTTGGATGTCTTCTCTATTCATATCTTCTGCCCGTTTTTGATTGTTTGTTTTTTGGGTGTGAGTTTTACAAGTTCTTTCTAGATTTTGGATACTAACCCTTTATCAGATCCATCATTTGCAAATATCCTCTCTCATTCCATTGGTTGCCTTTTAGTTTTGTTGATTGTTTCCTTTGCCGCGTGGAAACTTGTTACTTTGACGTAGTCCCCAAGCGTATTTTTGTTTTCCTTGCCTCAGGAGACATCAAGAAAAAATTTGCCGTGGCCTGATGTCAGAGAAATCACTGCCTGTGCTCTCTTCAAGAATTTTTATGGTTTCAGGTGTCACATTTAGGTCTGTAATCCATTTTGAGTTTATTCTTGTGTGGTGAAAGAGAATGTTCCAGTTTCATTCTTTTGCATGTGGCTGTCCAGTTTTCCCAACACCGTTTGTTGAAGAGATAGTGTTTTTCCCATTGCATATCCTTTCCTGCTTTGTCGAAATTAATTGACCATATAACCATGGGTTCATGTCTGTGTTTTATATTCTGTTCCATTGATGTATGTGTCTGTTTTTGGGCCAATTCCATACTGTCTTGATCACTACAGCTCTGTAATATGGCTTGAAATCTGGAATTGTGATGCCTCCAGCTTTGCTTTTCTTTTTCAAGATTGCTTTGGCTCTTCCGGGTCTTTTCTGGTTCCATACAAATGTTAGGATTGTTTGTTCTAGCTCTGTGAAAAATGCCATTGGTGTTTTGATAGGGATTGCATTACATGTGTAGATTGCTTTGAGTCATATAGACATTTTAATAATATTTCTTCTTCCTGTCCATGAGCAAAGAATGTCTTTCCATTGCTTGTGTTGTCTTCAGTTTCTTCCATCAGAGTTTTATAGTTTTCAGAGTATAGTTCTTTACCTTTTTGGTTAGGTTTATTCCTAGGCATCTTATTATTTTTGGTGTATTTGTAAATGGGATTAATTCCTTAATTTGTCTTTCTGCTACTTCATTATGGGTGTATAGAAAGAAATGCAGCAGATATCTGTATGTTGATTTTGTGACCTGTGACTTTACTGAATTCACTTTTCAGTTCTAGTAGTTTCTTGGTGGAGTCTTTTAGGTGTTCTGTACAGAGTATTATGTCATGTGCAAATAACGAAAGTTTTACTTCTTTGCCAGTTTGGATGCCTTTTATTTCTTTTTGTTGTCTGATTGCTGTGGCCAGGACTTCCAGTACTATGTTGAAGAAAAGTGGTGCTGGGTTTCCTGGGTGGCTCAGTTAAGTGACCCTTGATTGTGGCTCAGGTCATGATCTCGCAGGCCATGAGACTGAGTCCCTCATTGGGCTCCATGCTGGGAGTCCAGATCTCTCTCTCCCTCTCTCTTTCTCCCTCTGCCCCCCCCTACTCACATGTGTGCCTGCACTCAAAATAAATTAAATGAATGAATGAATGAATGAATGTTTAAAAAAAAGTGGCAAGAGTGGACATTCCTGTCTTGGTCCTGACTGTAGAGGAAAAGCTGTCAGTTTTTCCCCATTTAGGATATTAGCTGTGGGTTTTTCATATATGGGTTTTATTGTGTTGAGGTATATTTCCTCTAAGCCTACCTTGTTGAGGATTTTTATCATGAATGGATGTACTTTGTCAAATGCTTTTCTGCATCTATTGAAATAATCATATGGTTCTTAGTCTTTCTCTTATTAATGTAATGTATCATGTTGACTGATTTGCAAATGTTGAACCACCCTTGCAACCCAGGAATAAATCCCATTTGATCGTCCTGGATGGTCTTTTAAATGTATTGTTGGTTTTAGTTTGCTGGTGTTTTGTTGAGGACTTTTGCATCTGTATTCATCAGAGATATTGGCTTACAGTTCTCTTTTTTAGTGCTGTCTTTATCTGATGTTGGTATCAGGGTAATGCTGACCTCATAGAACGAGTTTGGAAGTTTTCCTTCCTTTTCTATGTTTTGGAATAGTTTGAGAAGAGTACTTATTAACTCTACTTTAAATGTTTGGTAGAACTCACCTGTGAAGCCATCTGGTCCAGGACTTTTGTTTGTTGGGAGGTTTTGATTACTGACTCAATTTCTTTGCCGGTTATCGGTCTATTCAAATTTTCTATTTTTTCTTGTTTCAGTTTTGGTAATTTATATGTTTCTGGGAATTTATCCATTTCTTCTAGGTCGTCCAATTTGTTGGCATCTAGTTTTTCATAATTTCTTGTAATTGTATTTCTGTGGTCTTGGTTGTTACTTGTTTTCTCTCATTTGTGACTTTATTTGGGTCCTTTTTTTTCTTTTTGATAAGTCTGGCTAGAGGTTTATCAATTTTATTAATTTTGTAAAAATCAGCTCCTGGTTTCATTGATCTGTTATTTATATCATTTATTTCTGCTTTGATCCTTATTATTTCCTTCCTTCTGCTAGTTTTAGGTTCTGTTTGTTCTTTTTCTAGCCTCTTTAGGTTAAGCATAGGTTATTTATTTGAAATTTTTCTTATTTCTTGAGGTAGGCCTGTATTGTTATAAGCTTCTCTCTTAGAATTGCTGCATCCCAAAGATTTTGGATCCTTGTACTTTCATTTGCATGTACTTTTTTATTTCTTATTTTGTGTCCTGGTTGACCCATTCATTGTTTAGTAGCATTTTATGGAACCTCCGTGTATTTGTGGCCTTCAGGTTTTTTCTTGTGGGTAACTTCCAGTTCCATAGTGTTGTGGTCAGAAAAGGTGCAGGGTATGACTTTGATCTTCTTGAATTGGTTGAGGCCTGTGTTGTAGCCTAATGTGTGACCTCTTATTCCACGTGCACTTGATAATAATTTGTGTTGTGCTGTTTTAGGTTGGAATGTTCTGAATATCTCTGTTAAATCCATCTGTTCCAGTATGTTATTCAAAGCCGTTGTTTCCTTGGTGATTTTCTGTTGAGATGATCTGTCCATTGATGTAAGTGGGGTGTTAAAGCCCCCTACTATTATTGTAGTATTATCAATGAGTTCCTTTATGTTTCTTATTGTTTTACGTATTTGGGTGCTTCATGTTGGGTGCATAAATATTTACAATTGTTACATCTTATTTTGGGTCGTTCCCTTTATTGTTTTATAATGCCCTTCTTTGTCTCTTGTTACAGTATTTGTTTTAAAGTCTAGTTTGTCCCATGTAAGTATTGCTACTCCAGCTTCCTTTTGACATCCATTTATATTATAGATGTTTCTCTATCCCTTCTCTTTTAATCTGCAGGTATTTTTAGGTCTAAAATGAGTCTGTCTGTCTTGATTGATTGATTGATTGAGAGTGCAAGGAGGGGAGGGGCAGAGAGAGAGAGAGAGAGAGAGAGAGAGATCCGAAGTGGGCTTTGTGCTAACAGCAGCGAGCCCAGTGTGGGGCTTGAACCCATGAACCGTGAGATCATGACCTGAGCTGAAGTTGGATGTTCAACTGACTGAGCCACCCAGGTGCCCCTAAAGCAAGTCTTTTGTAGGCAGCATATAGATGGGTCTTTTAAAAATTATTATTATCCATTCTGACACCCTATGTCTTTTGATTGGAGCATTTAGTCCGGTTTGAATTATACATTCAAAGTAATTATTGATATTTGTATTTGTTGCTTTGTAGTTGTTTCTGGAGATTTTCTCTGATCCTTTGTTATCTTTCTTTCATGGTATGCTGATTTTCTTTAGTGATATGTTTGGATTTCTTTTTCTTTATTCTTTGCATATTTATCAATAGGTTTGATTTGTGGTTACTATTAGGTTTGTATATAGCATCTTCTACATATAACAGTCTGTATAAAATTGATGGTTGTTTAAGCTTCAACCCATTCTTTACACCTGCCCTCTCCACATTTTAGCTGTATGGTGTCATATTTTATATCCTTTTGTGAGTTCCTTGACTGATTTCTTTTTTAGTTTATTTTTTTATTTATTTGTATTTGTTTAAAAAATTTTTTAAGTTTATTTATGTATTTAGAGAGAGAGAGAGAGAGAGAGAGAACAGGGGCGGGGCAGAGAGAGAGAGAGAGAGAGAGAGAGAGAATCCCACCAGGCTCCGCACTGCTAGCACAGAGCCTGATTCAGGGGTTGGAACTCATGAACTGAGATCATGACCTGAGCTGAAACCAAGATCTGATGCTTAACTGACTGAACCACCCAGACGCCCTGATTTCTTTTTTATTTTAAGTTTACTCATTTATTTTGAGAGAGAGAGAGACAGAGAGTGGTAGAGGGGCAGAGAGAGAGAATTCCAAGCAGACTTTTGCTGTCAGTGTGGAGCCCTGCTCAGGGCTTGAACCCCGAACTGTGAGGTCATGACCTGAGCTGAAATGAAGAGTTGGGCGCTTAACCAACTGAGCCATCCAGGCACTCCCTTAACTGATTTCTTATAGAAACATTCATTTTTCTGCTTTTGTGTTTCCTATGTTCATACTGTCACTTTGGTTTTTCTTTTCCATTCACAGAGTCCCTTTCAGTATTTCTTGTGGGACTGGTTTAGTGGTCATGAACTCCTTTAATTTTTGTTTATCTGTGAAGCTTTTTATTTCTCCTATTTTGAATAGCCTGGAGGATAGAGCATTCTTGGCTGCAGAATTTTCCCACCCAGCACTTTGAATATATCATGCCAGTCCTTTCTGCCTTGGAGAGTTTTCTGCTAAAAAATCTGCTTATGGGTTTTCACTTATAAGTAACTGTCTTCTTTTGTATGCGTGCTTTTAAGATTTTTTCCTTATCACTATATTTTGCCAGTTTAATTATAATATGTCTTGGTGTGGATCTATTTTTGTTGATTTTGTTGGGGGTTTCTCTGAATATCTGCTTCATTCCCCAAATTAGGAAAGTTTTCATGTATTATTTCTTCAAATAAATTTTCTGCCGCCTTTTCTCTTTCTTTTTCTACTGGGATTCCTATAATACAAATGTTATTACGTTTGATGGAGTCACTGAGTTCCCTAAGTCTATTCTCATTTTGTAGGATTTTTCTTTCTCTCTTTTGTTCAGCTTTATTGTTTTCCATTACTTTGTCTTCTAGGTCATTAAATCTTTCCTCTGCTTTTCTTCTAGTCTGCAGTTGATTGCATCAAGCATATTTCTAATCTCATTTATTACACTCTTCATCTCTGAATGATTCTTTTTTAACTCTTTTTATCCCTGTTGTGTCTCCCTGTTGTCTTCGATTTTTTTTGCTCAAGCCCAGTGAGTATCCTTATGATCGATGCTTTAAATTCTCCATCAGGCATGTTACTTACATCCGTTTTGCTTAGATCTCTGCCTATGGCCTTGTCTTGGTTTTTCATTTGGGCTAAGTTCCTCTGTCTTCTCATTTTGAGAGAAGTCTAAGTTTCTGCCTGCTTCTGTATGTTAGAAAGTCCAGTTATGTCTCCTGCTCCTGAAAGTAATAGAAGAAGAGGTCATGTGCCCGGGGCCTGGCCCTTCAGGGAGTGCCTCTAGTGTGTGCTGTGTGCATTCTGCTGTTATGTTCTGGCTGGTCTATCCTTCAGACTGGTTGTCTGCAAAGGCTCTCCTTGCCTTCTGTGGGCAGTGTTTGGTCTCTGGCCTGAATGTGGTGAGTTTTGACTAGTTGTGTTCTGGATTACTTATAAAATGAGCAAGTCACCACCTCCGCTGTACCAAGGTCCTGTAACACTCTCTGGTTGGGAGACACGGTGTGGTCTTGGGTTTGTGCTGGTCTTCTGCGGGAGGGACTCACTGTGCTGGGATTGAGGCAAACATGACTGAGAAGGGCAGTCTCACCAGAGTGTGTGTGTGGGGGTGGGGTGGGGCTTGGTATAAGCAAGTTAGGCAGCCATTGTCCATGCTGTCTGTTTCTTGCAGGTGGCTCTGTGTTTATACTGAGGGGTAGGGGAGAGAAATGGCACTGGCCAGCTAATTTGTTCATGGAGAGGTCTCTCTCTGAATGCTGCCTCTCCGGGGCATGCTTTGAGAAGGACAAATAATCTCCCCACTGTGCTGTTCAGATCTCTGTTTCCATGCTGTATGTCCCTGGGTTGTTGGCCTGCTTCCTCTCCAAGAGCAGTCACATTGCTTCTGGACTCTTCTGGAGCCTGGCCCATTGGCACTTAGAACTCCAGGCTTTAAGGCCCTCTGCTTGCAAGAACTGATGAAATTCAGCTCCTTTTGCTTTCCAAGCCAATGGCTATGGGGAAATATTCTCCTCGTATGTTCCCTTGTATACTCCTCTTTCTCTCTTGCCCTTTTCTTCAGTCATGGCTGCCTTCCCTCGACAACACTTATGATCCGTTTCTCCCGTAAGCCTCGTCTCCACACTTCCTGCCTTCTTCAATGTGCCCTCTTGTCTATCTTTAGTTGTGGAGTTCGTTTCACCAACATTCAGGTTGATTTCTGGGGTATTTAGGATGATTTGATGGTTACCTAGTTGTATTTGTGGGATGAGGCCAGCCTCGGGTCTTCTTCCACCATTGTTTTCTTCCCCCCTCCCCTCCATTTGTTCCATTTGGTTTTTGTTCTCCTCTGCCACCATCCTTTTAGCTGCCTTTTGGATTGAGTATTTTTTATCATTCCATTTTATTTCCATGATCGGCTCTTGATTTATAACTCTCGAAAATCTATTTTGGTGATCACCACAGGATTTATGATATTCTTTTAAAATTAGCCTTCCTGTGCCGTGTAAGGACCTTACAATAACATGTACTCCCAGTTCCTTCCATCTTTTGTGTAATAGCTATAGATTCTTCTTTTGCACATGCCGAAACCACGACTACAGTGCCGCCACTTTCTCTTCATACATTCAACTGACATTTAGAGCAATTAAATTAAACCTTGTACTTATCTTCATTTCCGCTATTCCAGCATTATTCCTTTTCTTGTGTGTATAAATCCAGATTTCTCCTGGACTCATGTACCTTTTGTCTGAAAGACTTCCTTTAAGGTTCCTTAGAGCACAAGTCTGCTGGTAAAGAATTCTCTCAGCTTTTTCAGAGAAAGACTTCATTTTCTCTCCCATTTTTAAAGTAACTTTTTTTCTTGGTATAGAATTTTGTGTTGACAGTTTTTCTTTAGTTCTTTAAATATGTCACTTCATAATCTTCTGGCTTGCATAGTTTCTGATAAGTCTGCTTTATTTCTTTGTATGTATGCTTATTTCTCTGTATGTAATATGTCTTTTTTCTTTGCCTCACATTAATGTTTTTCATATCTTTGGTTTTTAGCAGCTCGAATATGAGGTGTCTAGGAGTGTGTGTGTGTGTGTGTGTATTTGCTATCTTTCCTATTTGGTGTTCTGAGCTTCTTGGATCTATGAGTTTCTGTTCATTTTGGAAATATCTTGGTCATTTTCTCTTCAACTTTTTTTGCCCCCTTCTCTCTTCTTCTGGAATTATAATTACGTGTATGTTAAAGTACTTCATACTGTTCCACACCTTTTGGATGCTCTGTTCTGTGCCCTCCCCGCCCCCCCCCCACCCCGCCAGCTTGTGTGTGTGTGTGTGTGTGTGTGTGTGTGTGTGTGTGTTTTAGTTTGGGTAATTTTTACTGACCTTTAATTTCATGGAATATTTTTCATCATTATAGAGTGTTCTAATGATACTATCTGTATTAGTTACCTATTGTGTCACAAATTACCCCAAAACTGACTAGCTTAAAACAACAATAAACCAATATTATCTTGGGAGTACCTTGGTTGAGTGATTCTTCCTTAGGGCTTCTCTTGATGTTTCAGTTAAGACTTTGGCCAGGGTTGCTATTATCTAAGACTTGGTGAAGCTGGAAGGTTCATTTTCAAGACGCATCGTTCACATAGTTTTGCAAATTAATTGCCAGGAGACTGTGGTTCCTTTCCCTGTAGACCTCTCTATAGGTTTGCTTGAATGTTCTCATGAGCTGACATTTGGCTTCCCCAGATGAGTGATCTCCGAGATGGTGAAAGCTGCAGTAACTTTTATGACCTAACCTAAGAAGCCACATATAGTCATTTTTATAGTATCCTATAGGTACACAGGTCAGGCCTATCAGTGTGGGTGGGGACTACATTAGGGCAGGCATACAAGGAAGCAGGGATCTTTGGGGGCTGTCTTAGAGGCTGGCTACTACACTGTCAAAGGCAGCTTTTATTTTTGTCATTGTCATTTTCATTTCTTGCATTTCTGTTACTCTTTTCTTTTTAACCTTCCAGCTCCCTGCTGAAAGTCCTCGTTTGTTCACTTAGCCATTAGAGCATTTAACATATTGAATCATAGTTACTTTAAGTTCCCTGTCTGCTAGTTCAAATATGTGGATTATCTCTGAGTCTAATTCTGTTGATTGCTTTGTCTCTTGACATAGTGTAGTTTCCCTTGCCTTTTTGTGTTTCTTGTAATTTTTCACTGAATGTTGAGATTGTGTGCAGGAAATGAGAAATTGAGATCAAGCACTATTTATGCCCAGAAGTGGATATGCCCTTTTTCTGCTAAATTGGTGGTAGAAATGGAGTCAATCTAGTGAAGAATTTATTTCCGTGGTTACTTTCAGTTCACCACCAGCCCTCACATTCCTCCAGCATCGTCTTGTGCTTGGGGGCAGCTGGGTTGTTCCAGAGTGGTTTGCAGTGTTCTTGCTCTACTCTCAGCTTTTCACCTTTTGCCCGTCCCAGCTCCATAGAGGGGATTTTACTTCCTGCCCTTGCCCCTCCCCCAGAGGTGGACTGCTGTCATTTGTTCAGCTTCAGTCGTAGGCAGGCTTTGTATACCTCGATTTCCGGGGTAGAGCTTTCTCACTGATCCCACCCCTCCTCACCATGGCAGCCAGATTCTACCTTGTATGTTTGCTGAGTCTTACACAGGAGGGTCTTCTGCTCCTTCCTCAGCAGAACTTCTCAACTATGCTGCTACTGACATTTGGGGGTGGATAATTCTTTGTTTGGTGGCCGTTTTATACATTGTAGAATATTTAGCCGCATCCCTGACCTTTACCCACAAGATGCCAGTAGCATCCTCCCTCCAGTTTTGATAAGCAGAAGTGTCTCTTGATGTTGTCAAATAACCCCTGGATGAGAACCACTATTCTAATGGCACGGAGATAGAATCCTTGACCTAGGATACTTCTTCATTCCTCCTTCAGGGTGGACGGTTTTTTCTTTCTACCGATTGCCCCCCAATTGCAGTAGGCCTTTAGAGTTTACTCTCCCTTACCCAGAATTCCCTGTGGCTTAAGGCTTTTATTCTGTAAGGGAATCAGGGCTGGTGGGCTTTGTAGCTTTTTCTGCAGCAGCAGACGCTTCCCCCTTCCAGGCCTGCACCATTGAGGAAGCGTCTCTCTGCTCTCCTACCTGTTCCCAGTCTTTCTTGGGAGGACCTGGTATAGGATCACAAAGAACCTATGAGTGGATATGACCTCTGCTTCGTGTCTGCGTTTCCTGGTGGTTTTTATACCCGAATGCTAGCTCACACTTAGCCTTCAGCAATTTGTTAAACATTTGAGCTGACTTCTTACCTACTTGTGTGGTGCCTACTGTCTTCCTCCCATGCTCTGCCACAGGTGACCTAATCTCCAGTCTCTCCTCGGAAGGGTGAGGCTTTCCTTGGATTTCAGGCTGTTTCATTACCTTGTAATCTCAGCTAGGTTCAAGAAAAGTTATGATTTTATAATTTATCTGGCTTTTTCTTGCTTTTAGGGTGGAAGCAAAGTTCTACCCTGCTTTCACATCCTAGGCAGAAGTGAAAACCCATAGCTTCTTTATTATCCTTATTTTTATAAACAGAAACATAACGTTTGTATTTAAAATAGGAAAAGCATTTATTTGAACATTTTACTGTTGTCCTAAGAGTTTAAACATGGTTCCTGCTCGTTGGAAAATAATGAGAACCATAAAGATGGATATAAAGTAAAAAGTGAAATTTCTTTTTCCTTCATCGCCCAATCCTTAGGGATGAACATTGTGACTCTGGAGTCCTCCAAGAATTCTTGTAATCCTATATTACAGACTTAACATTTTAATAATAGGAATCCATTATAATATAGTGTTCTACAACTTGGATTTTGTACTTAATAATATATTATGACCATTTTTTCCATGTCCTTACATGCTGATCTGCCTAACAATGTATTTTCAGTAGCTTGGGAAATCACTTGTGAGTACACTGTTCAATTATTAGCTAAATAATATGTTTTCACAGTTGAACACATTGAAATTATCTTTATAGTTTGAAGAAGAGAAAAAAGGGAAATAGATATACTTAGTATTTTGTTGGTCTCTGAAAGTTTGTATGCTCATAAAGCATACTATAATACCAGGGTCAGCAAATTCTTTATATAAAAGGCCAGGTAATAAATATTTTAGGCTCTGAGGGCTGGGTAAAGCCTCTATTGCATATTTGATAGTTCTTCAAAAAAGTAAAAAACAATTTGGCTTGTGGGCCATGGAAAAATAAGCCATGGACTGAATTTGACCCAAGAGTCACAGTTCGCTGACCCTGGCTCTAATGTGTTGGAAATGCTTTCTTTCTCCACCATTCTCTCCACTCTGCCATACCCCTCGACACCCTTCCCTAATCCACCACGTTGAGTATTGCTTGGTTGCTGGAAGTATAAGCTCTGAAATTCAGATGTCGGCTCTACCACTGAATAGTGAAACTTCTCTGTCCTTCAGTTTTACCCACTGCATGATGGGGATAACAGTGCCTACCTCATCGTGACTTGCGAGAATTATGCTGTTACTCGGCAGATGGTATCTTGAGAACCTGTTACATGCCTGGCACTGTTTAGGGCTAGGAAGTCCTTGGCCTCATGAAGCTTACAGTCCAGTGGGAGATTCTGTGTTGATCAGGATACTTTTGGTTGCAGGTGACAGAAAACACAGTTTAAAATGGCTTAGGGAAAAAGTAAGTTTTTTGTTTGTTGTTGTTGCTTTTTTTTGGTCTGTGTTTTGGCTTATGTAATTGAAAATTACAGACCTAGGCCTGGCTTCAGCTATACCTGGATTCAGTACTGGTCTACCTGGAATCTCTTTCCATTTCACGGCTCTGCTTTTCTCTCAGGCATGTTCGCACTATGAGGTGGACAGAATGCCACTGGCAACTCCAAATCTTCATTCTCTTGGCTCATTAAGCCCGCTAGGGAGGGGTTTTTCCTTCTAATGACCACAGAGGAGTCCTGGGATTGACTGTACACTCCAACTTGTCTTGTGCTGCCATCCCTGTAGCCCAGAGGATAGAAGACTTTGGTTGGCCAGGGTGAGTCTGATGCCCATCTCTGGGAACAGGGTTAGCCCCACTTGAACTTTCTAGACTGAATTAGAAGGGGAAGCTGGGTAATAAGCAAAAATATGTTCACTAGCGACCTTCAATGTATGTAAACCATACAACTGTATAATTATTAACTATAGTAATTGCAACAAAGGTAAGTGCTGTGACGGTGTTCAGTGGGATGGTCCGATCCTGCTGGGTGGTAGTCAGGGAAAGAGACTTCGGCCTCAGCTGAGAAGGAAGTGAAGCCATTAACTAGGCAAAAGGACTAGGGTGGGTGTGGTAGGATAAGGAGAAAAACATGTGCAAAGGACCTCTGGTGGGTGATTCCATGAGAAGTCTTGTATGCTTAGAATGGAAAGAGGGAGAAGGAAGTAAGAGAACTGGGAGATAGCGCCTGAGAGGTGTGTTTAAGGTTTGATCTTTATGTGGAAGTCATATTAAATGAGATTGAATGAGATAATAAACACAGGTTTTTAGAACAGAGCCAAACCTAATAATGTGGCCTTTCAATAATCCTATTAATTGATTATCTACGAAAACACTGCTGGCATAGATACTACCCCTTCTTTTGTAAACATGTACTTAAATTTATGTATTTATTTATACTTATTTTTTAAAATTGAGGTAAAATCCACATAACATAAAACTAACCATTTAAAACATACAATTCAATGGCATTGAGTATGTTCATAATGTTGTGCAACCATCACCTCTGTCTATGTCCAAAGCATCTCATCACTCCTGAAGGAGACCCCACATCTGTTATCAGTCACTCTTCAGTCTCTCCTTCTTCCCAGCCCTGGCTACCACAAATCTGCTTTCTGACCCTACTCTGAATATCTCATATAAACAGAATCATGTAATGTGGGACCTTTGTGTTTGGCTTCTTTCTTTTAGCATAATGTTTTTTGCGGTTCACCCAAGTTGTAGCATGATTCAGTTCTTCATTTCTTTTTATGGCTGACAAATATTCATTCTGTGTATATATACCACATTTTGTTTATTCATTTATCCATTGATGGACCTTGAGTTGTCTCCACCTTTTGGCTCTTGTGAATAGTGCTGCCATGAACATTCAGGTAGCAGTGTTTGTTTGAATCCTGTTGTGTTCAGCTGAATATTCCTGCAAGTTAGTTACTTTGGGTATTCTTGGAAGTGGAATTGCTGCTCATATGACAATTCTGTTTAACTTTTTAAAAAACTGCCAACAGCTTTTCCCAGCAGCTGCACCATTTTGCATTCCCACCAGCAATGTGTGAGCACTTCAGTTTCTCCACGTCCTTGCCAACACTTGTTAGTTTCCTTTTTTTTTTTTTTTTCCTTTTATAGCCATCCTAGTGGGTCTGTAGTGGTGTCTCTTTGTGGTTTTGAATTGCATTTCCTTAATGACTAGTGATATTGAATGTTCTTTTCATGTGCTTGTTGGCCATTTGTATATCTTTGAAGAATTATCTATTCAGAATCTTTGCCCATAAAAAATGTTGGTTGTTGAGTTGTAAGAGTTTTTTTATGTATTCTGGATATTAGACATTGTTCATATGTATATGATTTATAAATATTTTCTTCTAGCCTGTAGGTTGTCTTTTCATTTTCTTGACAGTTTTTTTGATGCATAAAGTTTTTAATTTTCAAGAGTTCCAGTTTCTGTATTTTTTTCTTTTGTTGATTGTACTTTTGGTGCTATATCTAAGAGTCCATAGCCAAATCCAAGGTTGTGAAGGTTTACCGCTCTGTTCTTATGAATGTTTTGTATTTTTAGCTCTTCTGTTTAGGTCTTTGATCCATCTTGAGTTAACTTTTGTATAAGGTGTGAGGATGGGTTTAACTTAGTGTTTTTTGCATGTGGATATCCAGTTTTCTCAGTGCTGTCAGGAGACTCTCCTTTCTTCCCTGAACGTCTTGGCGCTCTTGTGGGCACTCAGTTGACCATAGATGCATGAATGATATCCTCATTTAAAATAAAGTAACTCTGGGGCGCCTGGGTGGCTCAGTCGGTTAAGTGTCCGACTTCAGCTCAGGTCATGATCTCACGGTCCAAGAGTTCGAGTCCCGTGTTGGGCTCTCTGCTGACAGCTCAGAGCCTGGAGCCTGCTTTGGATTCTGTGTCTCCCTCTCTCTCTGATCCTCCCCCATTCATGCTCTGTCTCTCTCTGTCTCAAAAATAAATAAACATTTAAAAAAAATTAAAAATAAAATAAAATAAATTAACTGTAAGGAAGTAAACCTACAACATTAATTGGCATGCAATTTTATTAGTTTATTTCATAGGTCTTTACACTTTAAGGGTAAGAACATTACTAGGGTTGAATATGTTGTGGTAAATCAGAAAATGCACTAATTAGTAAGGAGGAAACAGTGAGCAAAGCACTTTAACCTCCTCCGGATCCTCAGTTTGCTCACTTGTATAATAGGAGGTTTGGACTTAAGTGGTCTCCAGGACCTGTCCCAGCTCTCTAATGTGCTTTTCTTTGATAAATATTTACTGACTGAGTTGTGGGCCAGGTGTTGTGCAAGGGGCTAGGGACACAGCTGTGAGCAAGACAGGTGAGGACTTGTGGCCACTTGGAAAAACAACCCATGGTCTTTAGGCTTTGTCTCTACAAAAGAAGATAATCGATCCCTAAACAAAGCTTACTCGGTAAATAGATGAAAGGATAGTGATTAGGGTTGCAGTTTGAAAACTCTGAGCATGGAGTAGAGGAGTCCGAGTGCCGTCGCATCCCGTGGTTCCGTGTGTGTGGGAGGAGAAGGGGTTGCTGTGGGCTGATAGCTGAGAGCCTCGTGGCACACTGGACCGGCCAACAAAGCATCCTTGTGTTCTGATACTTGTTTTTCTGTTGGCCTAGTAATTAGCCTAATACTTTGATCATACTCAGACCTATTCTCTTGAGAGATTCATTTTTGCAAAACACTTCAGGATGGATCTGTGACCTCTTTTAGCTTTGAAGATTTCTTTATTATGTGTTAAATCATGTAATTTATAGACCAGTGCATCTCAGCCAGGGGATATTTGGCAATGTGCGGCGGCACTTTCTTGTCCCCGTGACAGGTAGTGGTGCACCATTGTCCTTTAAGGAGGGAAGGGATAAGGATGATGAATGGCCTGCACAACGAAGAAACGTCCTGAACACAGTGCTAGCGGGGCCTCTGCTGAGAGGCATCCCGTGGACGAAGGATACTCACCACCCACAGGAGGCAAAATGTAATATGTTACATTATCCTATGTGATATCTACCATACAGCGGCAGCAGGTAAGTTGCTTTCTCATTGACGTATGGTAGCGTTTCATAGCTACTTTTTAGGAATCGTACATCTGGAAGGACAGGAGTACTCTTATTTTGGCTACAGAATCCCTGCGTTAAGCCCAAGTCAAGTTAAAAGGAGTGATTCTGCCTGGAAAGAAATGGTGCAGCAAACCCAGTGTAAAACCTCAACTCTTCCTCTCTTTCACAATAATCTGATGATAAGAAACCAAATATGGTATTCTTCATGGAAACGGTTAAATTTTGGTTGTAAAACTATGTACTTTGGTCTGGTAAATGTTTTGGGAAAGGACTAATTTCCTTCTTCGAATGAAAAATATAAAAATATAAGAACTTTTATAACCATTTGACTTTTTAGGAAGGCTACTCCGTCCTACAGGGATTGGTGATCATGCCTATAGAGTAACTTTGCTTTGTTATTTTTAGACAAATCCATAACAGGGAAGAAGAGAACCATCATTCTTTACGTTACTAAATAATGTAATTTAATTAGAACATCACACACAAAGCACAAAATACCTTTCCCACCCTACCCTCCTCTGAGTTCTTTACGTGAAATTTTCATCCTATGAGGTCATTTTAGTTACTGGGTAAAGACTTAACTTTTAGCCATTGTCCTTTCGGTGTTAATAAGAGGGAAATAAATATACCACTTCTTTGACCCTCCTGAATTTTGTTCCCTCCAGGTTTAGAAGCGAGTAGTTAACCAAATGTCTGATTAACAGAGACCTTAGTTGGCGGGATGTGTGCTAGGAGCGAGGAGTGCATTGTTATGGCCAGAAGGCAGAGAAGGTGGTGTGGGCCCAAATTGTGTGCAGAGGGCTCGGGAGTTGGGACATCAACTTTTATAGGTAATGGATGGGAGGTGTCCGAGGTCTATCATAGCAAAAGCTGCTTTGGGGGAAGGTTCATTTGTCTGTCGTGCCTCGTAGCTTTGGAAGTAAAGTAGGGTTACTTTGGGCTTGCGTTGTGCTGCGGCGGTAGGCTTATAGGGGAGGTGGTGGTGGAAAGAGAGCCATTTGTTGGCCGCTCCCGGCTCCTGGAGCAGTAGCGTCTCGGAACCTTGCCAGGCACCTGCCGGGGCCCAAGTGCCGGGTCCTAAGGAGTGTGTCCTTCCCATGGTCTAGGTACGAGCCTGTTTCACAAAGCCACGGGCCATTTGGAAGTACGCTGCTTCAGTGTTTTTATTTTTATTTTTTTATTTTTTTATTTTTTTTAATTTTTATTTTTGGGACAGAGAGAGACAGAGCATGAACGGGGGAGGGGCAGAGAGAGAGGGAGACACAGAATCGGAAACAGGCTCCAGGCTCCGAGCCGTCAGCCCAGAGCCCGACGCGGGGCTCGAACTCACGGACCGCGAGATCGTGACCTGGCTGAAGTCGATCGCTTAACCGACTGCGCCACCCAGGCGCCCCTGCTTCAGTGTTTTTACTTGCCAGGTACGAGAAACATTCTGTCCTCCTCTTCTTACTTTGTGCCACAACTCTTGCTTTTCTCACAGTTCACTCCTGTCATGTTCCGGTAGTGTGCCCGTAGAGCTGGGCCCGAGGTCCCGTGTTTTGTTCTAGTGAACCTGTGTTGTCTTTACTTACTATTATTTTTTAAAGTTGATTTATTTTTGAGAGAGAGCACAAGCAGGGGAGGGGCAGAGAGAGAAGGAGAGAGAGAGAGAATCCCAAGCAGGTTGTGCACTGCCAGCATGGAGCCTGACACCGGGCTTGAGCCCACGAACCGCAAGATCATGACCTGAGTTGGATGTTTGACTGAGCCATCCAGGCACCCTGGTTTACTTATTATTATTATTTTTGTAATGTTTATTTATTTATTTTGAGAGAGACAGAGCATGAGTGAGGGAGGGGCAGAGAGAGAGGGAGACACAGAATCCAAAACGGGCTCCAGGCTCCGAGCTGTCAGCACAGAGCCTGACGTGGGGCTCGAACCCACGAACTGTGAGATCATGACCTCCGCCGAAGTCGGACGCTCAACCGACTGAGCCACCCAGGTGCCCCTCGTATGAATAGCTTTAAAGATGCAACATGAGCAAGGAATGAAAACTGTTATCGTCTGCATTCGAGAGTCCAGCAAGTTTTACTCTTAATCTGTAATTATGTCTCTGGCTTCTTCCAGTGACCAAATAGGATTTGAGAAAGTGATTAATTAAAACATAGGAAGACTGAAATGAAGAAATAGAAGGGGAGGGCATCTTCACTGCATTCACTCTGGTTGTGGCAGGGACTGCAAGTGACCAGCCTTATACATCGGTCCCCCATAGTGTCCAAGAAAGTTCAGGTGTTGGCGCAATTCGTGGGCCCACAGGCCCCTGTGGTGATGAGTGAGCCTGTGGCCTCAACTGTGTGCCAGACACTGAGGGCTCTGTAAGGTCATTAGGAAGATATTCCACGGTCATCTTGGACCTTTAAATTCTGGACTTGAGTATGAAGTTAAATGTGTTGGGGCAGAGTGTTAAAAGGCTCTAGACTTTGACGTTAGCCACCAGGTGTTGGCCTTAGCTTAGTGTCAGTCTGAATTTCCACACCACCTTCCGATTTGGGACGTCAGCATTTTTTCCTTCACACCAGATGGTACAGAGTGAATTTTTTTCAGAGTTAACACTTACCTTCTTTTCTGATGTCTTTAAGTCTGGGAGGCTGGGTCGAGCTGTGTTACGACTTGGAGTTAGGTTTAGGGTGTTACTGCTAGTGTGGACCTGACTCGTAAGGAGTGCACAGTGAGGTGACGTGTTTTGTTGGAGCGGTACGGGGAAGACGCAGTTGTTGGTGACGGATGGCTGTGGCCTGTGACTTACCGATGAGCTAGGTGATGATGGGAAAGCACGTGGCCTAGCGCCATCCACTGCTGTATCCAGGGGGCAGCGCCAGCACACCCGTCTCATTTCTGAACGGAGTCTCCTAGGGGAGAGAGGTAGGCGAGTGCTCGCGTGGGCTGTGGTGGGGGCGCGCCTCATGGGGGATTGCGTGTTGCAGGTTCCACAACAAAGCATTTGGTGAGGAAGGGCTGATAAATTGCTGTCGAAGGCTGTGCTTTGTCCCCAAGTCTGTGCACGCCAGCGTTCCTTCCAGGGTGCTTTAGCACACGAGCCATCCCGGTAAAAGGTGTTACTTGTAAATCCTAACGATATTTGAATACTAGAAAGGGGAAAACCTGCCTAATTTAATTATCCCGGTACGCATTTGTTACATTTTTGTGTTACCCTCCAGTCTTCTTTCATGTATAATTTTTATAGGGTAATTATAGTGTCTGTATATATATACTGTTTCATGTTCTGCCTATATTAATCAACATCTAACACTTTTCTGTTTATTAGAGTCTGCAGTTTTTCTGGTCGCTGTGTAAGAATCCATTGAGTGGCTCCATCAACTAAATCAAATACCATTTATCCATTATGTTAAAGTAATTACCGCTAGGGAAAGACTTACCCTTCATACTATTTTGTTGTTTCCTGTGTGTCTTCTAGTTACTTTATCTCTTTTCCCTCTCTTGCTGTCTTCCTCTTTTGTTCCCTTGACTTTGTTCATTTGTTTTGCTTTTTGCTTTGACTCCTTTCTCATTTTCTTGTGTGCGTCTTCTTTGTAGGTAGTTTCTTCCTGGTTACCACGAGGAGTTACATAAAACATAGAAATTTATTTTAAACTGTAACAACTTAGTTCAACTGTATACAAAACTACTCCTATGCATGTCCCTCCCGCTTTATGTTATTGGTGTCACAAATTACATAGTTTTGTGTTTTTTTACATTAACATAGTTTTGCAGTTATAGCTATTTTTTACGCTTTTTATCTTTTAAATTCTGGACCAGAATTAAAAATGGGCAATGCACCCCCATTATGGTGTTCAGGACTCTCTATTTTTCTACATATTTACCTTTACCAGAAAGCTTTATATTTAAAAAAGTTTTTTGTAATGTTTATTTATTTTTGAGACAATGCGAGAGACAGAGTGCAAGCAGTGGAGGGGCAGACAGACAGAGACACAGAATCTGAAGCGGGCTCCAGGCTCTAGGCTCTGAGCTGTCAGCACAGAGCCCGACGCGGGGCTCAAACTCATGAACCGTGAGATCATGACCTGAGCCGAACTCAGATGCTCAACCGACTGAGCCACCCAGGCGCCCCACCAGAAAGCTTTATATTTTTAGAAATACTCTTGTTGCTATTTAGCATTTCAATTTGAAGGATTTCCTTTAGCAACTCTTAATGATGAAGTCCCTCAGCTTTTGCTTTTCTAGGAAGGTTTTTATTTCTCCTTCATTTTTGAAGGACAGTTTTACCAGGTACAGTATTTTTAGTTGTCAACTTTTTCTTTTCACCACTTTGTTGTTTTTTTTTTAATATTTTTATTTATTTTTGAGACAGAGAGAGACAGAGCATGAGCAGGGGAGGGGCAGAGAGAGAGGGAGACACAGAATCCAAAGCAGGCTCCAGGCCCTGAGCTGTCAGCACAGATCCTGACACGGGGCTGGAACTCACAGACTGTGTGATCATGACCTGAGCTGAAGTCGGACGCTTAACCAACTGAGCCACCCAGGTGCCCCTCTTTTCACCACTTTGAGTAGATTGCCCCACTACCTTCTGGCCTGTAACATTTTGGCTGAGAAATCTGCTGATAATTTCGTGGGAGCTCCCTTGAATGTGACGAGTACTTTCTCTTGCTGCTTTCAAGATTCTTTCTTTGTCCTTGACTTGACAGTTTGATGATGGGTCTTGGTGTAGGCTTCTTTGGCTTCCTCCTTGTTGGAGTCTTTTGAACTTTTTGAATGTGGATGTACATTTCTTCCTCAGATTTTGGAAGTTTGTGGCCATTATTTCTTCACATAAGCTGTCTACCTCATTCTTTCTCTGTTCTCCTTCTGAGACTCCCATAATACACGTATTGATTTAGTCAATGGTATCCCATAATTTTCTTAGCTTTCTTCACTTTTCTTTGCTCTTTTTCCTTTTTATTCCTCTGACTTAATAATTTCAAGTGGCTTGTCTTTGAGTTTGCTGATTCTTCTGATTGGTCAAGTCTGCTGCTGATCCACTGTACTAAATATTTTAATTCAGTTATTATATTCTTCAGCCCCCGAATTTGTTTGTCTCTCTCTGTTGACATTTTTATTTTGTTCATGCATTGTTTTCTTATTTTATATAGTTGTCTGTGTTCTCTTGTAGCACACTGAGCTTCTTAAGATAGTTATTTTGAATTATTTTTAGGTAATTCATAGATCTTTGTTTCTTTAGTGTTGGTTTCTGGAAATTTATTTTGTTCCTTTAATATAATATATAAATTAAGTGTTATTCAATATAAATTAAGTGTTATTCAGAAAACAATGATCTTATTGCTAGTTCTAGTACTTTGCTGTTGGTCAGTCATTCCTGTATATCATTCTCTATTTTGAGTTACCTGTATAAAGGCACATTTATTTAAAGTGGAATTATTAGGTATAAGCACCTTTGTGGCTCCTCATAACATTTGACTGAGTGGCAGTGTAAATGCCCTTTATTCATTTAAGAGCAACCAATTAAGACAGTTTGATTTTAAGCTTACCAGTATTAGGTATATTAATCTTTAAAATCCTTATTAAACTGAAAAATGAAAGCAGATACTTCATTATCAGAATTTATAATGATAAACATGTCATTGTCGTAACAGTGGCATTCTTTTTTTTTATTAAAAAATTTAAAAATCTTTATTTTTGAGAGAGAGAAAGAGAGAGACAGACAGACAGACAGAGTATGAGCGGGGGAGGAACAGAGAGAGAGGGAGACACAGAATCCAAAGCAGGCTCTAGGCTCTGAGCTGTCAGCACAGAACCTGATACAGGGCTCGAACTCATGAACTTCAAGTTCATGACCTGAGCCAAAGTCAGATGCTTAACTGACTGAGCCACCCAGGAACCCCCTAACATTGGCGTTATTAATTTGGTTTCTAAAATTACTGTAAAACTGAATGAGCAACCCTCCTTTTCTCTAAACTTAGAAAAATAGAAACTCAAATCTCTGTTTTTAAAGGACACTGCAGAGGGGCACCTGGGTGGCTCAGTTGGTTAAGAGTCCAACTCTTGAGCTCAGGTCATGATCTCATGGTTTGTGAGGTCAAGCCCTGTGCCAGGCTCTGTGCTAACAGCACAGAGCCTGCTTGGGATTCTCTCTCTCCCTTTGTCCCTCTTTCTCCTTTTCCCTCTCCCTCTCTCCACCTCTCTCCCACACTCTTTGCCCCTCCCCTGTTCAGGCACACACACATTCTCTCTCTCTCTCTCTCTTTCAAAAATAAATTAGAAAAAAATAAAGGACACTGCAGAGCTCTTTTGGAAAGATGGGGATGATACTTTAATAAAAACTTGAGAGTTGACGAAATGCTGATTATATATGATATAGATACAGATATGGGGGACTCTCTTACACTGCTGGTGGGAATGCAAACTGGTGCAGCCACTCTGGAAAACAGTATGGAGGTTCCTCAAAAAGTTAAAAACAGAACTACCCTACGACCCAGCAATTGCACTACTAGGTATATATCCAAAGGATACAAAAATATAGATTTGAAGAGGTTGCGTGCACCCTGATATTTATAGCAGCACTATCAACAATAGCCAAACTAAGGAAGAGCCCCAGTGTCCCCATCGACTGATGAATGGATAAAGAAGATTTGGTACACACACACACACACACACACACACACACACACTGGAATATCACTCAGCTATCGAAAAGAATGAAATCTTGCCATTTGCAGTGATGTAGATGGAGCTAGAATGTATTATGCTATGCGAAATAAGTTAATCAGAGAAAGACAAATACCGTGTGATTTCACTTATGTGGAATTTGGGAAACAAAACAGATGAACATAGGGGAAGGGGATAAAAAAAGAGGGAAGCAAACCATAAGAGACTGTTAATGATAGAGAACAAACTGAGAGTTGATGGAGGTGGGTGGGGGATGGGCTAGATGGGTGATGGGTATTAAGGAGGGCACCTGTTGTGAGGAGCACTGGGTGTTATGTGTAAGTGATGAATCACTAAATTCTGCTCCTGAAACCAATATTGCACTATATGTTAACTAATTAAAATTTGAATAAAATTTTAGAAAAAAAATAAAGTTTATTAAATGGAAAAAAATGTAGATATAGATGTAAATCTAGATCTCTATCTGAACCTACATTTCAATAGACAGAAACTTAATTGTCCCTTATGCCTTGGAAGTTGTATGTTGTTAGGGGCACCTGGGTGGCTCAGTCAGTAGGCATTCAACTTCGGTTCAGGTCATTATCTCATGGTTTGTGAGTTCGAGCTCCGCGTTGGGCTCTGTGCTGACAGCTTGGAGCTTGGAGCCTGCTTCGGATTCTGTGTCTCCCTCTCTCTCTGCTCCTAATCCACTTGCATTCTGTCTCTGTCTCTCTCAAAAATAAACATTTTTTAAAAATTAAAAAAGAAGTTGTATGTTGTTAAATTAATGTCCAAAGTAAAAATAAGCAAGTGTCTAATATAAACATTTTCATTTTGTGAAATCTGTTAAATGAAATATGTAAATACCAAGTAAGGAAAGAATTTTTTGATCTTAATCACTCCGTTGCAAATATGATAAGTCCACGTGAAAGTAGCCAGGGCATGCATATTTAATGTTTGGAAAATAGGAAATGCTTTTGCAATTGTAATATTGGTCTCTAGTTTTTTCACTTGGCTGTTGACGGTGGGTGATCATTATTTACCAAGAGCATCAGATACCACGTGCTACACAGAACATGTACAGTCCTGTCTTTTAAAGAGGTTTGTTATAAGGCATATGAGGGAATCTGGGAATTTAATCTTAGTAGAAAGGAACACCTGGGACAGAACTCATGCTGGTAGAAGTCCCGTGGACCCCAACATTCAGGAGCGGTGCTGTGTAAGCATCCTGGATAGTTTGTTTGCTTTTCCTCCTGCTCTTGGCTTCCTACTGCTTGCCGAGTGGCGTAGGCACCCTGGGATTCATATCTGCTTACTCTGAACCTCCTTGGTTGTGTTTATTTTCATTTAAAAGTCAGCAAAGACTTGTTGCCCAGTATATGTGTTTGAACAAGTGGGGCGGGGGGGGGAGTCAAAAGGTTTCTTTCAATTTGGTGACTTGCACCTTTTAGGAGTTGGGTTGTGCTGGGCCAGTCCCAGTTCCCCAGGGGACATCTTCCCGTCATTCAGAAGCCCTGGTCATTAGCACACATTGAATTGCACATTTGTGTGAGGGAATGCATCTCAGATACTTGAGTAGCTGTTACTGCTGTTTGGGCTGAGGAGGTGGCTTCGCCCGTTCCCTTTGACTGAAATAAGTGTTCTGAGTGTGGGTGGGAGAGGAAGAAAGATGTGCACACCTGCTCGCCTGCCTTAGCATTGCCCTGAGCACGGTGCACAGGATGGGGCATGTGCGGCCTTCCTGGAGTATACCTTACTTCCTTTCACGCTGAGAAAACATACATGAGCCTCCCCTTAATAAAGAACCTTTTCCTGCTGTTGATTATGTTACACGGACTTGTCTTGGGAGTCTTCTGCATTTTCTTGTGTTGCTTACAAGTTCAAATGAGCTACTACTTATTGTACGAAGTTTTGGAGTGACGGTGGGGTGGTCCTGAGCCGACGACAAAGAAAGAATTCTCAAAGACATCTTTGGTGCAAAAAGGTGATTTTATGAAAGCACGGGGTCAAGACCCATGGGCAGGAAGAGCTGTACTAGGGTTGTGACGGGTAACTCATTATATACCCTCAGGTTGAGAGGGGTCAGGGATAGAGTAAGTCTCCAAGGAATTTTGGAAGCAAGGTTTCCAGGACCTTGAGGGGCTAGCTGTGGCTAGGGAAGCGCCATTTATTACCATTTCATAAAACCTCAGTCATGAGACCCTTTAGATGTGTATCAGGGGCCATAAGCTCGGAGTATGATGGCCACTACATATCTTGGGGCAGTTGAGATAAAGGAAGTTGACTTACAGGATCCTCGAAGTTGGGATCATGTGAAGCTAAGGTTCTCTTTTGTCCCCAGCAAAGTGTCATCCTTAGGCAGCCGAGCTCCTTAAGGGAGGTCACTCTGCCGGTCTCAAGGACTTTCAATGGGCTGTAGGCAGTAACGGAATTTAATTTTTCGTTTGCTTTAGTTTCCCACATTGCCACGGCCAGCACTTAAACCCCTTTCCTTTGTCTGTTCTTGGGTGGCCAGGAGTGTCTGAGGAATAACACACGTTTTCCACCTGGGGAGAGGGGGCGGGTACCAGCCTGTGCTTCGCCCTCAGCTTGCCCCAAGCTCCCTCATCACTTGTCTGGCCACAGAAGTTGGTAGGTGGTGGGTGGAACTCTCCTCCCTCCAAGGGTCCTGGGTTCCTTCTCATGACTCTGAGCATTTGCCAGAGCAAGCCCTGCAGCACCGAATGACTCTCCCCCTCACCACGCCCAGGGCGCCCTGAGGCCACGCGTGGCTCTTCTTTCCTCTTGGCCAGTTTTGGCCAGTATCGACCCACTCTTAGCAGTAAGTACTGTATGTCGATCCCTCATCCTTTACCGGGTTGTGTCTTGCCCTTTACACATAACCCAGCGCAGCCCTCGCAGTGACCCTGTGAGGTGGGCACTGTTGTGTATTCTGTGCCTGTCTCCCCCACTCCCCCATTCATTGTGACCTCCATACCTGGGGGATACTTGTGCTGGTTTCATTTATTGCTGTATCCCCGGCATCCCAAAAGGTTACTGGTTCATGGCAGACGCTTAATATTGACATTTGTTAATTCATTTGTTAAACTCGGCGGATTACCGCTTCACAAATGAGACGTTAAAGAGCTTGCCTGAGAGCCCACGGGCAGTAAGTGGCAGGGGCGCATTTGGATTCAGGTCTCATAACCATGGTGCTCTCCTGCCCCTTGGGGGGGGGGGAAGGAGGGACGTGAGGGAGGGAGTGCAGCCGGGCCTGGGAGTGCGGACAGAGCCTTTCCCCAGCACTCCTGGGCAGTTCAGCCTCCTCTCCCTTCTTGTGTAGGTCGCTGCCCCTTTACCACACCCTTAACCTAGCTCTGACCGTCCTGCAGGCCAGACAGAACTTTTTACTTTTCACTCCTGGAAGGAGACACAGCGAGAGGACTTTGCTGCCTGCTGCCTCCTTTCCTTGTGGGGGTTGGAGAAGCGAGGGTGAACTCCAGGGCCAAGGAAGGCATGGAATATTCGGCTGACTGCACAAGGGTCCGGACACTAGCCTGTTAGAAGCCAGAGAAGACAGACCAGGTGTTGGGGTCGGCTTGACCTTAGACGAGTGACCTTATCCCTGGTCTTCTGGAAGCCGAAAAACCCAAAGTTGAGAGGAGCAAGGTTGCTAAGCTGTCCCCTTCCTCAGCTGGAAGTAAAGGAGATTGGGGCAAGCCCAGGCAGGCAGCTGGTGGGTGAAGGGCAAAGGCAGGAAAGGATCCCTCCAGCAGATCGCTCTGGGCTGGGGTATTAGCTCTAAACCATGTGGGAGGGGAGAGGCAAGTGCCATGTGTCCCCTGCGGGCACAGCTGGCCCCAGGTACCCTGGTCTAAGCTGTGTAGGGGCCAAGGAGCCTGGGGGCCCTGCTGCAGCTGAGAGGCCCAGAGTATGTTATTTCTTCCTCAGGTTTTTGCTCATTCTTTCCTCAAGCTGACCCTTGAAATGTTTTGTTTGGCTGTGGGAAAATATTACCAGTGACAGTCAATGCCGTGAATGGAATTCTGTGCAGTAATTATTCACTTTGTCAGGTATGGGCTGGGCTAGCTTTTGGTAAGTCTTCGATTGCAACACAAAGCTGTATGTGTTTTTAGCTTTATTCATTAATTTGTTGCTTGTGGAAGATGGCCCTCTCTTTGTAAGCGAGAGATTCGAGAGGAGACCACTTCCCATCTCCCGTGCAGCCTGGGGCGGGGGGGGGGGGGTGCACTGCGAGGGCCCCGCTGCGGGAACTGGTGTTGGGCTTGGAGCGTGCTCTGAGGACTGTAAGGACACAAAGCCACTGCGATGCCGGGAAGGGTTAAGGAAATATGGAAAATGTGGTGTCTCTACCTTGCAACTCCTACTGCTGCGCCCTGGCATGGAGCAGTTTTCGGCAGCTGTTAAGATCTGAGCGCTATTCTTTGTGGGCACCTGTGCTCTCCTGCTTGGACCCAGACATTTTAATTAAACGTCTGCTCTCTCCCTAACCCGAAGTAGGAAATCCCCTTCTTTAGGGGTTAAGAGGTGGAAACTGATGCCTTTTATTAATAGCATTATGGGTAATCCACAACTAAATTGCCCTGTTATTTAGACCTAATTAATTTGATATGTTTTTGGTGCTTTCCTGACACCTTGTTCCTGAAATGTTACAATAGGTGAGAATCGTTGTTTTGATATATAGCCAATGCTTAAAAATGAGAAATGAAAAATGAGTTACCTTGAGTCATGCTATTGTCACAAATTACCTTTTTTTCCCCCCTGTTTTCTTTTGATCCCTGCAAAATTTTATGTACAATTCTGTATTGTACTTCCCTGCCTCCACCTTGACCCAGGTCTTGTCTTTGATTATATTTGTCCTTCTGTAGTAGAGCCCTGTTGTTTGTGACAGCCGGGAAGCTGGGCTGTGTGGGCCACCTCGGGAGAGACCTTGGCAGTGGGCTTGGTCCCTGTGCTACGTGGTCCCCCACCTGCCGTCCCAGGACCCCTCCAGTCCTTCTAGCGTAGGGGCAGTTCAGAGGCTTCAGGCTGGTACCCAAAGGCTAAATCTGGCCATCTACAGTTTTAAAAATAATTCTTTTGTTTGAATGACTCACTCAGCTTTGAAAGTCAGGAAATTTCCACATAAAATGTAGATTTCTAGTTGCACTCTAAAATCTGATTGTCTGCTAAGATGCCTCCTCTCCCTCCAGCCACCCAGCGCCCACATATGGTACTGGCTCTTTGGGAACTGGCGGACTGGGAAAGCGTTACGATGGGATTTCCCATGGAAGGTCTTCCCGTGGAGCAACTTCTGCTTCTTTGTCCTCACTGATGGTCTGCCCTAGTGATCCATTTCCGGGACTTGGAGGGCCCTCACTGTCCTCAGCCCCATCAGAATTCCCCTTTTTTAGAGGTGAAAGCGGTGGCAGGAGGCAGAAGTAGCCACCACCCCAGCTGGCCACCCCCTTGTCCCCACTGAGGAAGGACAGCACGGCCAACAATTGCACAGGAAGTGTCGGAAGCAGGCTTGCTCGTCTGTGACGTGGAGATGGTAATAGAAACTACCTGAGAAGGCTCTAGTGATTTGGAAGTGGGCTAATGCAAGCAAAGTGTTGAGAAAGTACCTTGCATGCAGTATTAGCTACTGTTACGTTATCGTTATTATTAATGGTGGTGGTGGTGGTGGGCAGGAGCATCCATAAATTTAGTTTCCTACGTGAGCAACACTGTCCGTTTGGATCTCTTCTGCTTTCTCCATACACGTTTTGTTATAGCACACATTGGACATGGAGGTCGAATGAATTGCCCACAATTATGCAGTATTCGGTGGGGGAGTGGGGGCCACACCGGTTTCTGTGACTCCCTGTTCAGTTTTTTGTTGAGTTCCAAGCTATTTCGTGCTGTGAAACTGTGTTTATCTGAGCTTTAGGTCACTTGTGGAGATGCTTAGTCAGTAGTTGGGATATTAAGAAGTCTGATATCCCCTAATCTGTAGATATGGTCCAGCCTTAAAATGTCCGTAAGGGACTGCCAGCGAAACTGTGCTGCTTCTCTGCGTGAGCCACTGAGTTGCTAAAAACAAGAACAACCTGGGACGCCCGGGGGGCTCAGTCGGTTAAGCATCTGACTTTGGCTCAGGTCATGATCTCCCAGTTCGTGGGTTCGAGCCCCGTGTCGGGCTGTGTGCTGACAGCTCTGAGCCTGGAGCCTGCTTCAGATTCTGTGTCTCCCTCTCTCTCTGCCCCTCCCCTGCTCACGCTCTGTCTCTCTCTCTCTCAAAAATAAATAAAAACTAAAAAAGTTAAAACAAACAAACAAGAACAACCTGAATCTGAAAAACACTGTCAATCTTTTTGACTGACTAAACGAGTCCTATCAAGGGACTTCCTGGTCAGAAAGCATTATCAAAGTTGCTTTGAGAAAGACGGAGAGGTTTCTTGCCCGGCTGTGGTGAAGGTGGCCACGTGCAGGACATTTTTGTCCTGAAGGAGTGTTTTTATATTCTTGAAAGCTGTAAAGGCTTTCCTAAGCATGAAATGGATTCTGAAGCAACACTGATGAATCTACATTAGATAAATACTTATGTGAGGCACACGTAGTGAACAAAATCCACAGAATAGGAGAACATACACAGCAGTGAAAAAAAAATGTCTTTAGGAGGCTAATGTACAAAGAACTGCCATAAATCAAGAAATACATAAGAAACCTTGTGGTAAAATGGTCAAATATGAACTGCTGATTTACACACAAAAATATATACAAAGACAAATAAAAGTGTGAAAATCTAAGTCTTTTTCCCCCCATCTAATTGGAAAAATCAAAGATTGACAAGACACTATGGTGAGTATATTCTTGTCCGCTTTGGTGGATTTGGGGGGATTAGGGGTGATTCCCTAGGGCTGCCATTACAAATGGCCGCAAACTTGGTGACTTAAAACAGCAGGTTTATTTTCTCACGGTTCTGGAGGTGAGCGGGGAGCTGGCCACTTTCGGAAGACTCACGGGGAAGCGCCTGTCCTTGCTCGTCCTTCCTCCATCACCACACAGGCTTCGTCCCTGTGTGTCTCCTTTGTGTCTGCGTCCACATCTCCCTTCCCTTTCTATTATGAAGACACCAGTCATTGGATTTAGAGTCCTCACTAATCCAGTGTGACCTCATCTTAACTTGGTTATGTCTGCATAGGCCCTCTTTCCAAATAGGGTCACACTCACAGGTACCTGGGTAAGGACTCGACTGTATTTTTTTTGGGGGGGGGGCACAATTCAACCTGCAAAGCCTCATTGTTTTTAAATGGGCACATGCTAGAATTTCA
Organism: Panthera uncia; assembly: GCF_023721935.1. Taxonomy (NCBI): domain Eukaryota; kingdom Metazoa; phylum Chordata; class Mammalia; order Carnivora; family Felidae; genus Panthera; species Panthera uncia. The sequence continues at coordinate 1,389,477 of NW_026057576.1, read as the reverse complement.
TCCCTATGAAATTCTGCCCTATGAAAATAGTCTCCGCTTGCACAAAAGTGTATATTCAAGGCTGTTTATCCCAGCACTGTTTGTAATAATAGTAAACTCAAAACAACCTAACCATCTTTCAAAAGGAGAGTAGAAAACCACAGGATGTTTATGTAATGAGAAATTACACAACTTTTAAGAAGGAGGTAGCACCATCTACACTGATCTAGAAGGACATCACTTTTAAGTCCAGAGAGCAAGCCATAGCTCCCCATCTCTGTCTTTGTATCTGTGTACCTGGCCGATGGCTGTTTTTAAGGGTGGCCTAAGCTGCGTGCACACGTGTATATGACATGTCTGTGTTATGTTTAAGCACAGAAAAAATCATGCAGCATTCCCATACTACCCTGTTGGCAACAGTTCTCCCAAAATAGATTGAGAAATGAGGAGCGTCTCTTTTCATAGTGTGAACGGCTTTTTATTCTGGTGTCCTTGACAGGCTTTGTATTGTTAGGTGGCTTTGTAGAATATATTGAGAAGTTTAAGATTTTTTTCTGTGCTTTGAAATACTGATATTACATGGGAATTGTGTGTTCTTGAAGGTATATTAGTACTCATTCACAAACACTCTACTATCTTATTTTTCCATCAATTATGAAAAAAATTTAAAAATAGAAAAGTATGGAGAATGCACTCACCCACCACCATGAACTAACAACACCGAACATTTTGTTCCTCTTGTTCTTTGCTTAGAAAGAAAAAAATCTTTTTAAATTGTTTATTTATTTATTTTGAGAGACAGAGCATGAGTGGAGGAGGGGCAGAGAGAGAGAGAGAGAGAGAGAGAGAGAGAGAGAATCCCAAGCAGGTTCTGCACTGTCAGTGTGGAGCCCAGTGAGGGGCTCGATCCCACAAACTGTGAAATCATGACCTGAGCCAAAACCAAGAGTCAGATGCTTAACTGACTGAGCCACCCAGGTGCCCCTAAAATTAAGCAACTTTTAGTAGGTTGTTGGTCAGTTGGGTTTTCCCTGCTGCCAATCACCTGTTCATTCATATCCTTTGGCCATTTTTCTATTGGATTGTTCATCTCCTTATCAATGAGTGCTGTTTTAGGGACATTGGTTTCTTTTCCACTAACCCCTCTCCCCAGTAACTGTACCACACACACACACACACACACACACACACACACACACACACATACCCAGTACTGATTTTGGTAACATTTTTTTAGTCTACTGTGGATAAACTTTTGGCCTAAAGTTAGACTATAAACTTTAGTTTATTTTGGATAAATAGTTGGCCTAGAGTTATACACAATACAGAAACAGTGTTCAAATCTGCAGTGACACTCTCATGTCCTGTTGCCAACAGTATGAACTCTGACCAGTTTGCTCCACTGATTTCCTTGATGTCTCCCTCTGTGCGCTGTCCTTCACGGCGAGGCTGTGTGCACACGGAGGCACGCAGAGACCGTTTTGGAAGTCTCAGTGTGCGGTGTCCTCGTAGGCACGAAAGCATGCCGCAAGATGCAGGGAAGCTCTTCTCCTTTCAGCTCGTTAGGATTCAGTCCGCTGAGTACTGGTGAATCTTTCCGTGAAAAGGCCAGTTTTCCACTCCTGGGCCATAACTCTCATATGAAGAAGAGTATGGCCACGTCACTCTGGAAACTCTTCTGAGCTGCATCTCCTGTCTGAGCTAGGAGATGAGCGGGGACGCAGAGGGAGCATATCTGCTCAAGTTCTTCTAGGAAAGTGCAGGAAAGGCTCTCGGTTTGGCCAGTGCCTGGGTCAGTTTTGCCTTCGGGAAGCGTCCACTTCCCCTGGGAAGTAAGTGGGATTTGAAGTAAATTTAACACATAGCTCAGAAAGGGGATGGTAAAATTTGTCCAGCCTGTCGAGGACGAGGGAAAAAGCTCGTATGTAAGACATATTATTGAAATCTTGATAATAGCTTCTCTGAGAGTGACTTACAAGGAGGAGGAGTCTTCTTACGATTTATTCCTGAGTAAAGTCAAGCCCTGTGCGTCTTAACTAAACTTCTTCATGCTACAATGATGGGGAAATAGGAGCTTGCAGACCAGTGTGCACAGTGATCAGAGTTATTGAAAAATGCTGGGGAGAAAACACCAGTGTCCCTAATGATTATCTCCTGGCGTTGCAGTCTGAATGTTTGTCTTGTCCCTCGGTCGTATTTAGAATTTTTTCAACAGTGAACAATTTTGTAAAAGTAAACACATGCTTGTTTTTTAAAGGGCCTCACAGGTGGGGTCCTCTGGTAGAGGCGAGGTTTCCAGGTCACCACTGCACGCGCTTCTTTGATGGGGAGCTGAGTGTGCAGCAGTCAAGACCTTAGTAGATGCACAGGCCTGGGACCCTGGGGCCCTGGGGCCCTGGGGCCAGTCCCGTGCCTGTCTCCGGCCAGCCATGTGAGCTTTGGCAGGTGAATCACCTGTGTGTGAGGCAGATGTCCCATTTACAAAGCATAGATAATATAAATGCATGATTGTCCTGAGAATTAAATGAAAAGGTACAGAAAGTGCTTACCATGTACCAGGGACTGTTTGAAATGCTTGGTAAATGTTAGTATGCTAATGACCTACCTTTAGAGTTTTTTTTTTTTAAGTTTTTTTAATGTTTATTTTTGAGTGAGAGAGAGAGAGAGAGAGAGAGGCAGTGTAAGCGGGGGAGAGGCAGAGAGAGACGGAGACACAAAATTTGAAGCAGGCTCCAGGCTCTGAGCCTGACATGAGGCTTGAGCTTATGAGCTGTGAGATCATGATCCGAGCAGAAGTAGGACGCTTAATGGACTGAGCCACCCAGGCGCCCCTAGAGTTTCTTTTGCCAACAGTTTTACCTACGCTTTTTTTTTTCTTTTCAGTATTTCTTTTTTGTTGTTGTTTTAGCAGAGGACAAATGAGGAAAAACAGAATTGAATCCCCTAGGATGTAGTCATGTCAGAGCCTCAGTGACAGTGAAGAGGTGATCACTTTTTTTTTCTTTTAGGTATTTCTTTTTTTTTTTAATTTTAGCATGTGACAAACAGGGAGGAAAAGCAGGAATTGAATTACCCAGAAGTCATGTGGTTCTGTTTCTCACTGGTTACAGTGAAGAGGTGAATGACTTTTTTTTATTGAGGTACAATGGATATACAGCATAATAAACATTATATTAGACTCAGCTGTAGAACATAATGATTCGATATTTGTATGTGTTGTGAAATACCACAGTAAGTCGAGTTAACACCTGTTATCTTACATAGTTACATTCTTTTCCTTGTGATGAGTGCCTATGCTTTTTTATATCTGAGTTCAGTATGGGCAACTTTGGCTGTATTTCTGATTATGAAAGCTGTGTAAATGTACATTTCCTGCAAGTATTAGAAAAACTGCATCATATGCCTATTACTTTAGGAAGGAATAAACTCAGTAGCCTCCTCCCCTGTAGTTAACCAGAATCAGGTGAACTGCCAAACCAGGGGTCCCGCCCCGCTCTCCCTGCACAGAACCTTGGCTTTAGGCAGTAGCCACAGACCCGCACAAAGCCAAGTGGGTGAACCTTGTGATCTTTTCTTGAAAATGTGGCTACGAGTGAAACTACTTAGTTATTATTTCAAATGTAGGCTGCAAAGTGGCTTACGCTGTGTGATGGCATCCCGGCTAATGGAGGCTGCCAGCGAAATACCCACATTGCCAAAGCCGTGGAAATATCACTGTCTTCTTTAGAGGCCTGGCTGGATTCCAGAACCCTCTTCCGGGCAGTGCTCAAACCTGTCCTAGTTTGTTTTGTTGCTCTGTTTTCAGGCAACAGATTTGGTCATTGCTGTTACTGTATGAGTGCTGAAAGGGTGTCCTAAATATCCACCTACTCCAAAGATCGTCATCTGTGTCAAGATTCCCTGGAGATCGCCACTGGCATCACCATCTGCCGACCCCCGAGCCAGAAGCCCGGGAGCCCTTCTCACCTCATCGTCTTCCGACCTCCCACTCTCAGACTCCCCACATCCAACAGATGATTCCACTTCTGTAATAGTTCTGGAATCCATCTTTTCTTGCTCTCGTTTGCCCTCGCTTTCGATTCTTTCTAAGTGGCTATTCGGTCGGTCATTTTAAACCCTGCGGTCATTTCCCGCTGGCAACGGGAGAGAAGCTGAGCTCCTTGGCACGGTCTGCAAGCCTCCTGTGGCGTGTTCCCTGCCCTTCCACCCTCTCCTCTGCCAAACTGAGCTCTTCAGAGGCCCACGAACACACCCGTGCTTGGGGGAAAGTCCTGTTCCCTTATGCGACAGACCGCAAGGCTTTCGGCGAGGCCCTTCTGAAATGACTCTTTCTCTCCCTCGCCCCCTCTGCTTCTACCAGAATCACTCAGGTTTTATCCCCCCACTGAGCCACTTAAGGATTTTAGTACAGGATGAATCAGGCCACGTTGTGGTAGTTTATTTGGGTGTTTCTCTTTTTGGTTAAGACCCACTTGAGGGCAAGACCGCGTCAGCTTGATACTTGTAATGCCAGTATTTACCCTGGTGCTCAGGTCTGTGGCCTAAAGAAAGAGTGGCTTGTGGAACTGACATCTTTTCAATAAAGACTAGCACAGTTTACTATATGCTATATATAAAAATAAATAAAAATAAGCATGTGATGGATTAAATAAATATTTTTAAAATGCTAAGATGGGGGCGCCTGGGTGGCTCAGTCAGTTAAGCATCCCGCTCTTGATTTTGGCTCAGGTCACCATGTCGAGGTTTGTGGGTTGAGCCCTGTGTTGGGCTCTGTGCTGACAGTGGGGAGTCTCCTTGGGAATCCTGTCTCTGTCTCTCTCTGCCCCTCCCCTGCTCATGCATGCATTCTCTCTCTCTCTCAAAATAAGTAAACATGAAAAATTTTTTTTTAAATGCTAAGATGTTTTAGAAGATAGTACAGGTCCTATAACATTGGGATAAGAGGGGCTTTCAAAGTGAGCTATGAAACCTAGGGTCCGATAGGACCTAGGGACTTCTGTTAGACAAAGTCCCTATTTGTTCTGTGAACAAAATCAAAAGATAAGTAGCAGACGAGGAAAAAGTATTTGCAGTGTCCACATCATATTAAAAGAAATCTAAATAAATAAGGGACCAAGAACCCGATATAAAAATGGGCAGAGGATAGGAACACGAAATTTACCCAAAGGAAAACCAAATAGTAAATGTATGAAAAGATGATAGCATTCAGGGAATGTTGGTATTCAGGGAAATGCAAAATAAAGCAGCTGGCTGTGGAAGTCAAGGCAGCCCCTACCCTTGGGACGCCCTCCTGCAACCGGGCAGGGGAGAGTTTCAGTGTTTCTTTTGCGAAAACTCAGACGGCCACACGCTTGTTATGTGTGCCTTTCCCGTGTGTATGTTACTCTCCCGTACGTTATTTACTTACTGAGCTCTTAGAAAAGAAGAGCTGCCCTGTCTTTGCCTCTGAGGTTGGCAGAGGTGAAAGAGGATCCAGTGCCGATGAGGGTGTGGTGAACTGGGTATTCTCCATCGTCCCTGGGTGTGGTACCACCGCTGCCTTGGTGCCTCCTTTTGGGAAGGATTGTTTGTCAGCTAGTCGTTAAAAATAAACTGATCGCTCCTGTGCCTTAGTAATTCTATTTCTAGGGATGTGCACGATGTCATGCAGAGACTTCATCCCACATTGCTACTGATAATGAAAAACAGGAAACACTCTGTGTCTACAGATAGAGAAGTGGTGAAGGTCGGGCACGTCCATCTGTGGGGCCCGTGTGGCTCTTAGAGGCACTTATGAAATGTTAAGGGAGGGGGAATTGCTGGCCAGTATATACAGTAGGGACTATTTTTGTTAAAAAAAAACAGAAAGAAAGAAAGAATCCAAATCATTTGTATGTAAGTTTGTATAAACTAGAAAAGAATTCAAAAGTCTTTTAACAGTGAAGGATGGATTGGAAGGGGTTGAAACCTCCCTTTCTACATCTGATTTTGTTGCATAGTTTTGAATATGTTCTAAAAGGGTGGGATTGAACAGTTTTTTAAAAAGAGCTTTTGAGAGATTTCTACTGTAGCTTTGGTGGTAACTGCTGGTAAAGTGGGTGCTGGTGAAAACTTCGGCCACAGACTTGCACTGGGCACGAGGCTGCTGCGGGAACTGGGTCCAAAGTTGCACCATTCTGCACGGCAGCCGCAGGCCCCACGTGATTCTCGAGTGCCTGAAGCTCACCGGCCAGAAGCGAGATATGTCAAGTGTAAGATCCCCGGTGGATTTCACTTGCTATGGAGAAAAGAATGTAATATATCTCAGTAATTTTTAATATCGGTTATACATTGAAATGGCAATATTCGCACATATGGAGGAAAATAAAATGTTATTAAAACTAAATTCATGTATTTCTTTCTACTTTTTAAAACCGTGGCTTCTGGTAAATTAAGAATTGTGGACGCGACTCAAGTTCCATTTCTGTCGGGTAGCCGGTCTGGGGTTTGAGACCTCGGAGGGCTCCCTGGCCCGGAATTGGGCCCGTCGTGGCTGGTACTCTCCTCCTTGGGTGGGCCTGCCCTCTCGGTTACTGTGTACATGAGCAAAACCTGTGTGCACTTGACCAGCTGTCCGCCCAGAGCAGCTGTTGTCATTCTGCCAGCACGTTTGCTTTCAAACTTCTGGGAGTATTCTGAGCGTGTGCTGTCTTACCTCGTATTGAAAATGCTGTTGATTGTGAGATATCTTCTAATTTCAGAAACATCAGGGGAAAGGTGTACAAATTAGAATAGATGGCATACGGTATTTTCTAACCCTTAACCTGTTCGGTGGTCAGGATTTCTTCCTCTGGTTAATTAGTAAACGACTAAAACCATGTATTTTCTGTAACTTTTTGCAAAGACCTTTGGGGTTGGTTGAATCTGTATTCAGGGTCTGGCTTTGGAGGCCGATGTCCTGGCTCACCTTTCACTTCTGCCACTTGTTACCTGGGTGGCCCGAGCCACCAGCTTGGACCACCTCTGTGTGCTTCCGTTTCATCCTCTGTGCAGTGATAATAATAACTGTCCCCATGACCATCCGGCGGTCACGACAGTCGAGTGAGTAAATAAATGTGTGCCAAATGAGCTCATCCGTGTACGGCATTCGGAAAGGTGCCTGGCACAGAGTTGGCCCGAACACATGGCCTCACTTGCAGGCCCTTGGGGGGGGGGTGTGTGATCCCCGTTTTACAGACTAGAGAGCTCAGTTGACTGAGGTTGTGTATTTAGTAAGTCATCCGTCGGCCAAGATTTATCTTCCGTTTTCATATTTTTTTCCTGAGCTAAAAGTAAATTTAAGATTTCTGGTTAAGTAAAGGCCATAGTTCTAGTGACGTATTTTTGCGTTGTCATCCTGAAATTGGCTGGATGTTGCGTTTCGTCTGAACTAATTTCCACATCGGCCAACCTCACAAATTTAGAGAGACCATTCGGAGTAGCCCAAAGTTTTGTGGGTTGAGTTTTGAGAACTGTTTTGGGTGCGGCAGGGGTTGTTTCAGGCCCAGGAGTCCAAAGAACACGCCTGGTCCTCCGTGTTAGTCAGAGCCCTGCGAGGAGACAAAACCACATTGGCATTCGAACAGGGAAAATTTAATAGAAGAAATTACTAACTAGTGATAGGGGATTACCTTCTAAGAGAGGATCAAAGAGAACATTAAAGAACACCCTTGGGCTGAGGGAGAATGCCAGGAAAGGAACAAACTTGGAATGTGTCCCCAGCTTAGGGCTGAGACGCAGACCTTGCTGGAGGTGTGGCTGTGGCCCAGCGGTTGAAGGACATGCTCTCATTCCCTGGGATGCCCTGGTCTATAGCTGGTCTGTAGCTGCGGGGGGAGGCTGGCAGGCAGGAGTGGCAGAGGCTAGTTAGGCAGGAAATCTTGAGCGGGGACTGGGAGCAGGAAGCCTCTAGCCAGGGTGCCGGCAGGCTAAGGTGGAGAGCTGTGATCTTGCTGGAGGGTGAGCCACCCTGGATGTTGTGCACACATCCCACTGGCAGCCTATGCGGGAAGAGCCAGAAGAAGGGAGCCCCCTAACCAGGCAGAGGAGCCCCTTCCCCCCAGAGTATTGCAGAGAAGGGCAAAGAAGTGTGGGTTTGCAGCAAAGGCAGCACATTGACAACGGCACGCCCCCCTTTTCATCTGCCTACCTTCTGTTGCTCTGGCTTCTCCCCCCACATCTGTTCTTTCCCAGAGCCCCTCACCTGTCCATCCTCCATGAGAATGGTTTTCCTGTCCTGGGTTACAGAAGAGGTTGTAGAAAGGCCATGGGGAGTGTGGGGTGGCACAGAGGAACATAGCAGGAGAGTAGCTGGTTAAGAAGGCAAGGGGGGCCCGGGATAGGAAGGAAAGATCTTCTGAGAGGTAAATACGTCTACAGTGGGTGAATTTTGAAGAGAAGAGAGGGAATAACACGTTGCATCATGGGAGAGAGGCTGAGAAGTGAAGGTAAGGTGAACAGGAAGTGTAACACACGTTTTTTAAACAGAGGGTGGGGAAGCGGGACAGGGAGAAGTCAGGAGGTGAATAGGCAGTGAGCTGCAGAAACCTTTCTTTGATGAAAACAGTACTCACATATGTGTGATGAGAAGTTTTCATTTTCAGTAGACCTCTTAGGGATATTTTAAATCCTATATATAGGTTGATTGGGATTCTCTTCAGCAGGAGTAACTCTAATTGATTCCCATACAGGTCGATTCCCTTTGCTTAGAGCAGGGATGGAAACTTAAATCCTACAGGGGACTGACTGGGGACGTGAGGGTGACTTGGTCAGGTTGAGCAGCAAGGAACTAGTGACCCTTCCAAAAGGCCCAGTGGCACTCGTCCCCAGGAAGATCACCTGGTATTGGCTGGATCTCTCGATTTTTCACACTAGCCAACCAGGCGAGAAACCAGAAATTTTATTTCTAATTTTTAGATTGTGGCTCAAATTTTCTTAATCACGAAGTGATTATGTGTGACCTGAGGTCACAGTGTGGTCTAAATATTTAATTCTTGTTTTGAGAGTTATAGTTCCCTTTGAGAACCTTTATATCTTCTTATCCACTTTTGTTTTTACTTCCTTCAAAGACTGTTTCTCTGTTCTCTGGGGTTGGTAGCACATTCTTGTTATATAATATATATATAACAAGATACAACAATATATATATAATGCTATATGTATATGTATATAATAGGTTGCTGTTTTGACCATGATGTAGGGAGTGTTAGTTTTATGTCTGGTCTTGATCGTAAAAACACATTTTAGGTAGGAAGAGGATGTATAAGAAAGACGTGACAAACATAACCCGTGTTACCGCCCAGAGAAACTTATGGTTCGTGTTTTGTTGTATCATATTCTAATCATTTTTCCAGATCTACATAACATGAGCAGTCACAAAAATGGAAGTACATGGTATATATTGTAAACTTCAGAAAATGTTCAGTTTCAAATGAGAATATGCATTGGAAAAAAAAAAGCAGGCACAGCAATGGTTGGTCGTGGGAGTACAAGCATTTTACGTCCTTATTAACGTATCCTATATCTATCTTCCTATCTTCCTATCTTCTAACAATGACCCTACAACATTCTTTTGAAAAAATTAGTGTAAAGAATTCATTTTACTCTTTAGGCATGGTTTGGGAAGTAAAATATTTGTTTTTTAAAGGGGATGGTTTTTATCACTGCTCAGAAGACTAGCTCAGCCAGCACCCGGAGGGAGGATGCAAAGCCGGAGAGCAAACCAGGTCCGAATTGGGAGGGAAGAGGCTGCAGGCCCTGCTGACTCAGAAAGCAAGACACTTGCTCCGTGTGTCCCCTGCTGCCTGGACGCTCCCCCTCGGTGGCTGGAGCTAGGAAATACGTGCATGCTAACCCATACCTGCATAATACGTGCATGTACACACATACCTGTTTTCGTGTCTGTATGTGTCTCCCCATAGATGCGTATTAAAAAACAAAAACAAAACTCACAGGTTCATATGTTCATGCCTCCGAAGTCCATCCGGCTAGCTCTACAGGGTTCATCCTAGCCTCCCCGCCTTTTTTATTTATCCTTTCTTTATTTGTACTTTGACAGTGAAACACTGGCTCTCATTATCTACGACGCATTTGTTTATTTGTTCAACCCTGTATGTTTCAAAACTGCTAACCCATACCTCTTGTGAAAAACAAACCTACCAGCTCCAGCACAGTGACTCTGCACAGTTCTTGTCTTTTCCTTTAAAGCTGTCAAGGGTGCCTGGATGGTTCAGTCAGTTAAGCATCTGACTGTGGCTCAGGTCTTGATCTCATGGCTTGTGGGTTCGAGCCCCGCGTTGGGCTCAGTGCTGACAGCTCAGAGCCTGGAGCCTGCTTCAGATTCTGTCTCTGTCTCTTGCTGTCCTTCCCCTGCTTGTGCTCTCTCTCTTTCAAATATAAATAAACATTAAAAAACATTTTAAAGCAGGAAAAGCACCGTTTTTCCAAAGTCAGGCCAGCTCCTTTCTTACCTACTCATCTCAGGGCAATCATGTAATTCATTTGTAAAATAGTTGGGTTCATTTGCCATAGCCTGAAATTCATTTTGGACTCCCCTATACCCTGGATGATTTTTTACAAAAAAATTTCATTCAAAAAATTCATTCATTGGCGTGTACAGTGCTGTGGGTTTTGACTCATGTGTAGAGTTTTGTGTCTACCCCACAGCTCCTTCCAGAACAGTTCCGTCACCCCAAATGACATCATTTTATAGTCAAGACTACAACTGACCTGTTTTCTATCCCTATGATTTCCCTCCCTCTTCTCTGTGCCAAGATTTTGTAAATGAAATCATGTAATCTGTAACCTTTTGGGTTTGGCTTCTGTCCTTTAGCAAAATGGGTTTAAGTTTCAATCGTGGTGTTGTGTTGACCAGCAGACTTCTTTTTGTTGATGAGCAGTAATCCATTGTAAGGTTGTACAGTGTTGTTTATCTGTTCATCAGTTGAAAGACAGCCGATTTGTTTCCACTTTTGGGTCATTTTTAATAAAGATACTATAAACCTCACATATAGGTTTTTGTATGCACATAAATTTTACTTCTGTTAGGTAAATAGATTGTGCACATGTATAAAATTTAGAAGAAACTGCAAACCTGTTTTCCAAAATGACTGTGTAATTTTGCATTCCCACTAGCACTAAGGAGGGTTCCGGGTGTTCTGACTCCTTGTCAGCACTTGGTGTTGTCTTTTTCCTTTTCCATTCTAATCGAAACATAACAGTATGTCATTGTGGCTTTGATTTGCCTTTGCCTAGTCACTGATGGTGTTGAGGATCGTTTTATGTGCTTGTTTTCCACCCATATCTTCCTTCACAAAGTATCTATTTAGATCTTTTGCCTATTTTTTAAAAGCTTCGGTTTTCTTATGTCAAGATTTGGGAGGTCTTTATATATTCTGGATACAAGTTTTTTTCTCAGAAATATGATTTGCAAATATTTTCTCCTAGGTTGTAATTTATTGCTTCAGTTTTTTTTTACAGTCCCACAGTGAAAGTTTTTAGTTTCAAAAAAATATTTTAGCGTTTATTTTTGAGAGAGAGTGCACACACGCACGCACAAGTTGGGCAGGGGCAGAGAGAGGGAGACACAGAATCTGAAGTAGGCTCCAGGCTCTGAGCTGTCAGCACAGAGCACGACATGGGGCTTGAACCCACAAACTGTGAGATCATGACCTAAGCCGAAGTTGGATGCTCAACCGACTGAGCCACCCGGGTGCCCCTGACCTTCTAGAATTTTTGTTAGGATTTTGTTGAGTCAGTAGATCAAATTGAGGCAAAGTAGGAACACTGTTGAGTCTTCTAATTCATGAGTGTGGTATATCACTCCATTTTATTCATATCTTCTTTGGTTTATTTTGTCAGCGTTTTATAGTTTTTGTCATACAGATACTTCATGTATTTTGTTAGATTTATGGCTAAGTAATTCTTTTTTGTGTGCTATTGTAAGCGATATTTAATTTTTTAAAAAATTTCAATTCTTTATTGCTACTGTATAAAAACAGTGATTTTTTTAATGTTGACTTGATTGATCTATATCCTACTATGTTGCTGAGCTCATTTACTAGTTTTAGGAGCTTTTTATAGATTCTTTGGGATCTCCGATGTAAACATTCATGTGTTACTTACGGACAGTTTCATTTCTTCAATCTCTATGCCTTTTATGTCTTTTTCTTGCCTTGTTACACTGGCTGGGCCTGCCAATGTGATGTGGAATGGTGGCAAGAAGCAGTGAGAAAAGACATTCTTGCCTTCTTGATCTTAAGATCTTACCATTAAGTATGTTGCTACTGTAGGATTTTGTAGTTTCCCTTTTGTATGTTAAAGAAGCTTTCTTCTATTCATAATTTGCTGAGAAGTTTCTTTCTTGTTGTTTTTTTTTTTAGTGTCAATAATGGATGTTGAATTTTGTCAGATTTTTTTTCTACATCTTCTACATGATCACCTACGTTTTATTTGTTCTGTTTTACTAGTTTGTGTCTTTCAAATAGTCCATTTGATCTAAGTATAAGGATTTCTTGGCATTAAGAATTGTTTATAATATTCTTTTACTGTTCTTCTAATGACTGTAGGACCCGTAGTGATGTACCCTCTTTCATCCGTGATACTGGAAATTTGTGTATTCTCTCTGTTTTTTCAGTTGGTTAGTCAGCCTTGAAGTTTATCAATTCTATTTTTTTTCCAAAAAAATACCAAGCTTTGATTACATTGATTTTCTTTATTGTTTTTCTGTTTTCAATTTCATTGATTTCTCCTCCTATTTTTATTATTTCTCTCCTACTTTCTTTGGATTTAATTTGCTCTTATTCTACTCTTTTTTTTTTTTTTAACGTTTATTTATTCTTGAGACAGAGACAGAGCATGAACAGGGGAAGGGCTGAGACAGAGGGAGACACAGAATCTGAAACAGGCTCTGAGCTGTCAGCACAGAGCCCGACGTGGGGCTCGAACCCATGAACTGTGAGATCATGACCTGAGCCAAAGTCAGATGCTTAACTGACTGAGCCACCCAGGCACTCCTCTTATTCTACTGTCTTAAGGTAGAGACTTGGATTAAAGTTTTGAAACCTTTCTTCTTTATAAATGTAAACTTTTTATGCTATAAATTTTACTCTCAGCTCTGCTTTAGTTGAATCTAATGAATTTCAAATATTGGATTTTCATTTTCAACAAATATGAAATATTTTCTAATTCCTCATGAGAATTCTGCTTCAATGTATGGATTATTTAGAAGTACTTGTTTAATTCCCAAACATCTGGGACATTTCCCATATATTCTTCTGTTATTGATTTCTACTTTACTTCAACTATGGTCAGAAACCATATTTGTATGATTTTTATTCTTTTAAATTTAATATTTGTTTCACGGCCCAAAATATGATCTATCTTGGTGAATACTCCATGTACATCAGAAAAAAAAGTATATATTCTGCTGTTTTGTAGGTGGATTGGTCTGTAAAAGTCAAGTAGATCAAGTGGATTGATAATATTATTCAGGTCTGCTAAAACCTTATTGATTTTCTGTCTACTTGTTCTGAGAGCAAACTGTTGAGGTCTCCAGTAACAATTGTGCATTTGTCTATATTTCCTTTCAGTTTTTACCTCATGTATTTTGTAGCTCTGTTCTTAAGTACATAAACATTTAGGATTGTTATATTTTCTTGAAACATTGACCTCTTTATCATTATAAATTGCCTACCTTTATTCCAGATAGTATTTCTTGTTGTTAGATCTGCTTTTCTGGATATTAATAGAGCAAATACCAGTTTCTTTCATTAGTGTTTGCAGGAGATAGGTTTCCTTCTTTTATTTTTAGCCTAAGTATATATATTTAAAGTAGCTTCTGGATATCTTAGAGTTGGGCCTTGCTTTTTAATCCAAACTGACAGTCTCTGACTTTTAATTGGTGTGTTTAGACCATTCACATGTAATGTGATTGCTAATACAGGTGACTTAAAATATTCTGTTTTCTTTGCTGTTTTCTTCCACTTGTTATTTTTTTATTTTTCCTGTTCTTGTGTTAAGTGAATATTTCTTTGATTCTATTTCATCTCCATTATTGATTTATTACTTATAGTGGCCAAAGGGTTTAAGCCTTTAATCAAAGGCTACCTTTTAATATTATTATGTTGCTTCACACTCCTTGTACAATTATTAGCCTACCTTTACTTTTACATGCTCATTTATAGTGCATTGCTAGGACTTCCAGGCTTGGAAGTTGCCATTCTATCCTAACAAGTAAAAAGCTGAACAGACTGAAAAATCAACATTCTTCTTGGATCTATAAGAGAAAGGAAAACACAGGGAAAACTGCAGCCCTCAAAATTGGAGAAACAGACAAATACGGGGATTCGTGGCTTACGAGCAGAGACTCATGAGCAGAAACCACCATGTGAACCATGCTGAAATGGAAAAAAAACTGTATTTGCCAATTGCTGGTGGCTTAGTGTGGAGAACTCTGAGAGTTAAAAAGTCCAGGGAGACCCGGTCATAGAGAGCCCCCACAATTACATGAGATTTACCTTCAGGAGCTCAACTAGCTTCTTACAGTAAATAGAGGAGAAAAATATCCTGGGACTTCTGGAAGGAGGATGGGGAAAGGAATGATTTCAGAATAAGCCAGAGTACTCTGTTCTTAACAATTCCTGCTCTCAGGAAACTTATTAACCAGAGCCTGATCTGCTGGGGTTATCAGAGCCTAATTTTACATCTAAAGATACACATAGATTAACAGTAAATGGATGGAGAAAAATGTACCATGCTAACACTAATCAAAAGAAAGCAGGAGTAGCTATATTAATTTCAGATAGAGCAGATTTCTCAGCAGGGCAAATTGTTAGGGATAGAGGGGGCATAACATAGTGATAAAGGGGTCATTTCTCCAAGAAGATGTGCAATTCTTAATATGTATGTGCCTAACAACAGAGTGTCAAATTATATGGGACAAAAACTGCTAGAACTCCAAGGAGAAATAGATGCACTACTGTAGTTAGAGTCTTCAACACTTGTCTCTCAGAAATGCACGGATGCAGCAGGCAGAAAATCAGTAAGGACATAGTTGAACTCACAACGCCACGATCAACTGGGTATAATTGACATCTGTAAACTGCTTCATCTAACAACAGTAGGATACACATGTTTCTCAAGCTCACATGGAAAATTCGTCAGGGCAGACCACATGATATGGGCCAGAAAACACACTTTAACACAAGTAAAAGAATAGAAACCATGGAATGTCTGCTGTCATATCACAGTGAAATTAAACGAGAAATCAGTAACAGAAAGATAACTGGAAAATCCCTAAATACATGGAGATTAAACAGTATGTTTCTAAATAACACATTGATCCAGGAAGAAATTTCAAGGGAAATTTTGAAATATTTTGAACCAGGGTGCCTGGGTGGCGCAGTCAGTTGAGCATCCAACTTAGGCCCAGGTCGTGACCTTGAATTCTGTGAGTTTGAGCTCACGTTGGGCTCATTGTTGTCATCCTGTCAGCACAGAGCCCACTTCAGATCATCTGTCCCTCTCTCTCTGCCCCTCCCCCACTTATGCATGGTCTCTCTCTCCCTCTCTCTCTCAAAAAATAAATAAAACATTAAAAAAGTATTTTGAACAAAATGAAAATGAAAACACAACTTATTAAAATTTGTGGGGGCCACCTGGGTGGCTTAGTCAGTTTGGCTCAGGTCATGATCTCATTGTAAGTTCAAGCCACACATTGGGTTCTGTGCTGACAGTGTGGAGCCTGCTTGAGATTTTTTCTCACTCTTTCTCTTTCTTCTCTCCCATGCACACTTGCTTGCACTCTCTCTCCCCCTCAAAATAAATAAACTTTAAAAAAAAAATATGTGGTATGCAGTGAAAGCAGTGATCAGAGGGAAATTTATAGCACTGAATGCATGTATTAGAAAAGGAGAAATATCTAAAATCAATAATAAAAGTTTTCACCTTAAGAAACTAGAAGAAATAGATACAATTAAATCCAAAATAAGCAGAAGAAAAGAAATAATAATTAGAGCAGAAGTCAATGAAAATGAAAATAGGAAGTCCATAGAGAAAATCAACAAAACCAAAAGCTGTTTCTTTGAAAAGACCAGTAAAATTGATATGCCTCTAGCTGGCTAACTAAGGAAAAACAGAAAGAGGACACAAATTGCTAATATCAGAAATGAAAGAGATCTGTAGATCATATGGACATTAAAATGGATAATGAAGGAATACCGTGAACAGCTCTATTCCCACAAACCAGAAAACTTAGGTGAAATGGACCAATTACTTGGAAGACAAAAGTCTGCCAAAACTCACGCAAGAAGTAGATGATCTGAATAAGACTATGTATGATAAAGAAATAATTGATAATCTTCTTAAAAAGAAACACCAGGCTGAGGTGGTTTCACTGGTGAATTCTACCAACCATTTGGGGAGGAAAGTATATCAGTTCTTT
This sequence comes from Panthera uncia, assembly GCF_023721935.1. Lineage (NCBI taxonomy): Eukaryota > Metazoa > Chordata > Mammalia > Carnivora > Felidae > Panthera > Panthera uncia. Next base: position 1,373,060 of record NW_026057576.1, on the reverse strand, counting down.
ATAACCTCAGGAGACAGAAGCAGAGGGAAGACTTCCCAACTCATTCTGAGAGGCCAGCATTACCACAATATCAAAACTAGATGAAGACATTACGATAAAAGGAAAGTATAGACCAATACTTCTCATGAACATAGATACAAAAATCTATAATACAAAATCAACAAATCAAATCCAAAACGGTAGAAAAAGAATTATTTACCATGACCGAGTGGGATTTATCCCACACACTCAAGGCTTATTCAATATTTGAAAATCAATTAATGCATTTCATTACAATGCATTGTAAATTTTTTGGTTTTTGTTTTTTTTTGTTTGTTTGTTTGTTTGTTTGTTTTTTTGCTTTGGCTATTCAGTTATACTTCAGAGGAATTGAAAACAAGAAAACATTTTTTTATCTTATTTATTCCATTTCCACTGTTCTTCATTTCTTTGTGTGGATCCAGTTTTCTGTCTGGTTTCTTCTTTTCCTTCTGTCTGCAGACTTTTCATAAGACTAGGTCTTATGGGAATGAATTCCCTGAGTTGTTTTCTCAGTAAAGTTTTTTTTCCTTTTTTGAAAGATAATTTTACTGGGTATAGAACTCTAGGTTGACAGGTTTTTTTCTTTCAGCACTTAAAGATGTTACTCCATTATCTTGTATCTTGTATTTGGTCTCTCACAAAGTCTTGCAATTTTACCTTTGTTCTTGTGTGTATTATGTAACTTTCTTCTGACTACCTTCAGTATTTTTGTCTTCAGTAAGTTTAGCAATTTGAATATCATATATCTAGATTTGTGGGAGTTTTAGGGTAAGGAGGTTTATTTATCCTGCAGTGTGTTTTCTGAGCTTCTTGGTCATATGACTTAGTGATTTTTATTAGTTTTGGAATAGTCTCAGCCATCATTTCTTTCATTTTTTTTTCCTGTCTCTTCTGGGATTCCAGTTACACAAGCGTTCCATCATTTGATATTTTTCCTACAGGCCTTGGATGCTCTGTATGTTCTTCTCAGTGTTTTTGCTCTTTGTTTCTTCATTTTGGATAATTTCCTTTGACTCATCTTTAAGTTCACTGATTCTTTCCTCAGCTGTTTTGAGTCTCCTGATGAACTGGTCAAAGATGTTCTCTGTTACTCATTCATTTTTTAATATTCTCTTTGGTACTTTTTTTAAATCGTTTCCATCGATCTGCTAAAAATTACCCATGTGATTTCATACTTTCCATTAGAGCTCTTAACATATTAATTGTAGTTACTTTAAATTCACTGTCAGATCGTGACACCATCTGAATCACTTTGGAGTCCGGTCCTGATGATCACTTTGTCTCTTGGGTGTGTACTTTTTTGTATGCCTCACAATGATTTGTTTTTGAAAGCCAGACGTCTTGAGTAGGAGAGTATTACTGAGGTAAACAGTTTTTACGCCTGGGATTTGGCATGCGTTTTCTTCTGTGAGGCTTTTACAGTGGGGATTTGAGTTAATGTACTTAGGAGTTGGTCGAGGTTTAGGTTTGTAATTGCTGTGGTCATTCTTGGTGCACTACAGTTTCAAATTCTTCCAGTAATACCTTGTGAATAAAACCAAGACTGGTTGGCCAGAAGTTTTTTCCCCCTCAATATCTTCACCTTCAGCTTTCAGTCTTCCTTTGCACGCCCTCAGAGAGGATCTCTTTCCATATTACCATTCGGTCCCTCTCCCAGAAGTATTCTCCTGTTACTTGTTACCTTACACTTGTCAGCCTGGCGATGGGAGCAGTGAAGGGGCTTTTCTTGTAGTTCGGGTCAGACCTTAGTCTTAGGCAGGCACTGTGTCCCTGGGAGCTTAGGGATGTGGCTTCCGTAGTGCCCTTCGCTCTCTCCCAGCATCTCTGCCTGCTCGTCCCCTAGGGATAAGGGTTTTTATTTCAGTTCCCTCCCCGCAATTACGATGGGTTTTCAGCAATGGTAGGTTTTTGTGCTGTTGTCTCCAGTCACTTAAGTGAATTGAAATGTATTTGTATTCACATATTGAACAAGTCATTTGTCAGATCACAGTTGTTTCCAATGATTTCCCTTAGATTTTTCCTATGGACATTTGAACTTCGAGAACTTTATATCTACTGGTTGTAGTCCTAAGCGGATTGGAAAGTGAATGGGTCTCATCGTGCACTAGTAGACTTGTCTGTCAGCTCTCCTTCACAGGAGTAAGCCTATCCATCTGTTCTTAAATCTTTTTGGCATAAGTATGGACTTAAATGATTGCTAAAATTTCCAAAAACTGGATTATAAAATCGTTTTGCCACAAAGGAAGGACTTTTTGTTTGTTTGTTTTTATTATTTAGTAAGTAATATTTAGCTGTCCTATCACAGGAGTAACAAGGAATTTTCCTGATTTTGGATTAAACCGTGGGTAGATGTGCAGACTTTATTATCCAGTTAGTCGGTCCTATCTTTGAGCTGGCTTCTTAAAGGTGTTTAACCAGCCAAGAACATTGTCTAAGTTAATGCAATAGTGAGACACAAGAAGCTATATGCTACATTGCTTTGAAGCTATATACAAGGTTAGAACGGCTGTTTTCTTATACCAAAACTGGTAAATATTTTTTTTTAAACAATCCTTAGTGGGCTAGTTTGAGTGACATAGAGAGCAGTAAAATGAGAGGAAGAGACTCCCTCTGCTTGGTACTCGCACTGTCCTTGTATGCATTTGGATGAAGAGGAGAATCTTCTTCCTTGAGGGAAGTGGAGAGAGCAGAAAGGGTAAAACTAGCCAGACCAGCAGATCACCTGATGACCAGTAGGATGACAAAAGCTGCTGACAGCTCGTCCTTATGCACAGTTCTTAAAATAGGGTTCATTCTCTTTTAGTTTAAACTAAAAGGCTATGACTCATGGCTTCAGTCATGGGTTTATTTTGTTGCTGTCTTTTTTTTTTTTTTTTTTTAATCGGGAAGGATTGCGACTTTGTTAATCTAAATTTTTTTTTTGTTAATGTTTATTTCTGAAGGAGAGAGAGAGTGTGAGTGGCGGGGGTGCAGAGAGAGAGGGAGACACAGAATCTGAAGCAGGCTTCAGGCTCTGAGCTATCAGCACAGAGCCCGACGCGGGGCTAGAACCCACAAACCACGAGATCATGACCTGAGCCAAAGTCGGATGCTCGACTGAGCCACCCAGGCGCCCCCCGACTTTGTTAATCTAGAGACTCTGACTAAACACATACCTGTTGGTAGGGTGTGTGTTCTCATTAACTGTTTTACCAAGATGAGTTTTGCATTGATTAGAGTCTTTAATTTTGGGATAGTTTGTGCTTCAAAATCCTCAGTTGGAAGAGAACTTTTCCTTTCTTAGCACATGGGGCTCTGCGCTGACAGCATGGAGCCTGCTTGGGATTCTCTCTCTCCCTCTGTCTCTGCCCCTTCCCCGCTCATACTCTCTCTCAAAATAAATAAATAAACATTTAAAAATAAAAGTCTTCATTGTATTTTTAAGTTGTTGAATTTCCATTTGATTCTTTTTATAGTTTCTAGTTATATGCTAAAATTTTTCATTATCATTCATTCTTAAACATATTAATAATAGTTACTTCAAAGTTGATGTCTGATAACACCATGCTCTGGATATCCTATGGGTCTATTTCTAAAGTCTGTTTTTTCTCTTGATTTTCAATCAGGTCTTTGTGCTACCTGTTTCATTTCTTTGTTTGAGTGTGAGACATTGCTTACAAACAATCAAGGCTCTGGTTATGCTTTTGTCCTTCAGAGAAGCCAGGAGCTCATGTCTTTAATTTAATCATGGGCTGAGATGAGTTGAGACATATGAGGACTGGTCACTGTTACTCTAGGGTATAGCCCTTGAGGGTCCCGGCTAGAAGCCTAGAGCAGTTACCAGGCCCCGAGCTCCAGTTTTCTCTCGACAATCTGCATCTGCCAGAAGCCGTGATTATTGTTTCCGCCCTCTTGTCTGTGCTTTTGAAATAAGCAATTGCCTTGAGGATAAACGAGGAGCCATATATATAAGGCTGATGTCTCCAAGTTTCCCTACTGCCCTAATCTCGGCCCTGCTGTTCTTCACTGTTTCAGACAGATTCTTCTTTGTATGTTTTCAGCTTTTTTGGTTGTTCTCAGCAGGATTGTCCATAACAATCTAGTGTACCGTTCCTAAAAGTGGAATGCTCTCTACAAGTAGTTTGTTCTTACAGCTCCTTCTGTGCCCAGTGGTAGGCCCTGGGGTATGGTTGGCAAATAAGACCTTTGGAGATCACATAAAAACATTTTTATGTTCCTTCTGTTGTTACCAATGATTTCCCCCCACTGATTGTACTTCAGAGCAGCTTGTGGTGGGGCGCCTGGGTGACTCAGTCAGATAAGCGTCCGACTTCGGCTCAGGTCATGATCTCGCAGTTTGTGAGTTCGAGCCCCGTGTCGGGCTCTGTGCTGACAGCTCGGAGCCTGGACCATGCTTTGGATTCTGTGTCTCCCCCTCTCTCTGTTCCTTCCCCGCTTGAACTTTGACTCTCTCTTTCTCAAAAATAAAGATTTAAAAAATTGTATAAAAAAAATTAAAAAAAAAAGAGCAATTTGTGGTACTAGATTAGTATTCCTATTTGACCAGTAGTATCTGTAATCCTCAAGTCTGACCAGGTGGGTGTGGCCTTCTGGCTTGGTGCCGTATCATCATTTTGCTTACTTTTGTTACAGTGCGTATTATCTGCTCTGTTGTAGCTACTTGCATGGATATCTATTTTTTTTTAGTTTATTTTTTTGAGAGAGACCAAGACAGCGCGAGTGGGGGAGGGACACAGACAGAGGTGGAGAGAAAGAATCCCAAGCAGTCTCAGCGGTGCCGTCAGAGTGGAGCCCGACATGGGGCTAGAACCCATGAAACTGTGAGATCATGACCTGAGCTGAAACCAAGAGTCACCGCTGGCTGAGCCACCCAGGTGCCCCGTGGGTGTCTGTCTTCTTATCTGCTTCTTAAAACATGTGCTTCTTGAAAAGCAGGGACTATATCTTATTCTGAGTGGGAAAGTTCCTTGCATAAACTAGTTCCTCGTCAGAAATGTCTTTTAATTCAGATGTTAATGCCAACATTTATAACTTGTCAGCCAGTGTTCGACTTCCATCTTCTCAAGGTTCCCTCAATTGATCCACTTTGTGTAATAGCCTTCTTCAAGATTCCAGAAGACCAGTACACAATACCTATACCAAGAGGAGCTTCTGTGGGATGTGGCATAATGTTAAGATTTATACTGTAAATTAAATGGGAGTCATTGCACTAGATACCGGTGACAGAATTTTTTCTACTAAAAAAAATTCTAGAGGGGTGTCTGGGTGGCTCAGTTGGTTGAGCGTCCAACTCTTGATTTCGGCTCAGGTCGTGATCCCAGGCTAAGGGGATCGAGCCCCACATCGGACTCTGTGCTAAGCGTGGAGCCTGCTTAAGATTCTCTCTCTCTTCTCTCTCGCTTTCACTCGCTCTCCTTCTCCCCACCCCTCTTCCTCTGCCCCTCTTCCCTGCTTGTGCTCTCTCTCTCTAATTAAAAAAAAAAAAAAAGAAAAATTAAAAAAATACTGGAGGTTGTTTTTACCATGGAGTACTATCCGTGGGATTAGCAACATGACTCGTAGCTGAGTAACGGGCGGGGCATTAGCAGCAGCAGCATCCGCTTATGCAACATGCAACACGTTGCAGTAGCTGAGAGTCCATCCATCACATGTTATACTGAAAGGAGACAGAGCCATTCACCCTCAGGGCTTCATGCTGTTGCAGAAATTGGGGAAGAAGGACAGGGAAACACTGCCCGGACTTTCAATGGAGTATTTTCCTCAGTCAGAAAAAGTGCTTAGTAAAAGAGGACAGGGTTTTAGTCCATGGCAGATAGGCGTCTGTTTTGAACGTGTAGGTCCAGAAATGTCTAGGATTGCCACATCGGCTGCCAGAAGGCAGGGAGGTACCTGATGTTTGTTCCTTCAGCCTTTAGACATTTCCTCTAAAATAATGTAATGATAATATATGTATTCAGTGAGCTTGGGGAGGCATTGTATGAAATTGACTACTATGTCACAGAAGTTTTCGTTAGTTAATTTATCAATTCAACAAATGTTTCCTGAATACCTGCTATTTGTCACACATTGTTCTTGGAGCTGGGAATACAGCAATAAACTGAAAAAAATTCTTGCTTTTTTGCTTCCAATTCTGTTTTACAGTATTGATGTTTGTTTAAATGTAGCCATTTCCTTTTCTTTTAATATTTTTCTTTTTTTAATGTTTATTGATTTTTGAGAGAGCACAAGTGGGGGAGGGACAGAAAGAGAAGGGGGCACAGAGGATCCGAAGCAGGCTCCACGCTGACAGCAGAGAGCCCGACATAGGATTTGAACCCACGAACCATGAGATCGTGACCTGAGCTGAAGTCAGATGCTCAACCAACTGAGCCACGCAGGCTCCCCAATGCTAGGAGTCTTTTTAAAGACCTAATGGTGGTATTCATTCTCTATATTTGCCTTATATTCTATTTTATTGGTTTCTGCTATGTTCTGCTATTATCTTTTAATTTTTCTTTGGATTTATTGTGTTCTATTTCGGCTTCTTAAATTGGATGCTTGGCTTGTTAATATTTTGGGCTTTCTTTTATTAAAAAAGATTTGAAGGATAAATAAGAACTGTTTTAATTACACCTACAAATTTTGACTTTTTGGTTTATCCTCTGGACAGATGGAGTCAAAATATGGATAGCTGTTGCCTTGATGATGCTGTTCCCGTTGAGAGTACTATAAAATTATTTTATAGTCAAACATATACGTGGTTGCAAATGAAACTAGTTTATGGTACTATAAAACCTGAGTTTTCAAAAATGAGAATGTTTTCATAAAACAATGGTTGTCATCCAACAAAATATGTTGAGTGCAATTTGTTGTTTCACTCATTGCGATAACAAAGGGTTTGGGCTAAAAATACATAGTCCAATTATTATTAGCAAAAGCATTGTGTTTAAATTTCTGTGTTTCCCCCCTGCCCCCAAACCTCACAAATAGACCTCTCCCTGTCCTCGGCTGCTTTGAGAAGTGCTGCTTTATAAAGAGAGATCACTGGTGGAAATGCTTACACATGCGTCTGACACAGAGGCAAAAAGAAAGTCATGTAAAAAGGTAATACACGTAGTCTTCTCGAATTTGTCACCTGGAATTCAAACACAGTCCTCCCTGGTAACAAATGGTCTCAGTGATTGATGTGATAGCCTTCATATCAACTTACTTGTTTTTTATTTGTCTTGAAAATTCATGCCCATGCCTTGCTTTAATCCTTCTCCAGTTTTGTGTTTCATGCTCTTCCCAGCACTTTGTATTAAAAATCCCAAGTCTTCCTCATGAGAACTATTAGAAATGCACTGTCTGCTAATTGCAGGCTTAAAAAAAATAATTTTAATTGTAATTTTTTCCTGGCAGGCATTCTAACCCAATTCTAAATAAATGATTTCATAAAAGGTCCCAGAAATAACCTTGGAATGAGGGTGGGAATAGACTCATCATCGGGACAGCAAGTGGTGCAGGTGCCATTTCAGCCTCTTCTCCGTCCCCTGTGGTTACCCGTAGAAAGGGCTGCTGTTTAAAGCAAACAACAGGAGTGCCTGGGTGGCTCAGTGGGGAAAGCTTCTGACTTGGGCTCAGGTCATGATCTCACGTCTCGTGGGTTCGAGCCCCGGGTCGGGCTCTGTGCCGACAGCTCGGAGCCTGGAGCCTGCTTCCCGTTCTGTGTCTCCTCTCTCTCTGCCCCTCCCCTGCTTGCAGTCTGTCTCTCACTCTCTGTCTCTCAAAAATAAACAGATGTAGGGGCGCCTGGGTGGCTCAGTTGGTTAAGCGTCCGACTTCGGCTCAGGTCATGATCTCTCACTCTGTGAGTTCGGCCCCGCGTCGGGCTCTGTGCTGACAGCTCAGAGCCTGGAGCCTGTTTCAGATTCTGTGTCTCCCTCTCTCTGACCCTCCCCCGTTCATGCTCTGTCTCTCTCTGTCTCAAAAATAAATAAACGTTAAAAAAAAAAATTAAAAAAAAATAAACAGATGTAAAGCAAACAATGCAGGTAACCTTAACACCTAATCCCCAGGAAGTAATGTTCCTAAATCTGTGGCCTACACTGGTTTTTACTTTGGAAAGGTCTCTCTAGAGTGGATACAGTTTGTTCCAGATTATCATGGAACTCTGTTTAGTATTTGTAATATGCTTTAAAAATGTTTTTTATTTTTATTTCAAGGAAAAAAACGAGCCTCTGGTTCGGGCTTAGTGCAGTTTATGGCCTGTGGCAATAAAACTTGACAAGATACAATTAGTGCTAACAGATTTTATAATGTGGATCACTTCCATCTTTAGTTTGAGAGAGAATTTCCTTCTGCCATGATTGAAGTGAGGTTTTAGCTCACCTTTTTCTTGCCATGTCCTTCCCCTACAATTGGCTAAGAGGACTTCTTTGCATGTAAAATATTTTGAGTACTAAAGTCTTCTAATCTAGTTTTGCTCTCTTTCTGGAAGACACATTGAAGATTGCTTCCAAATCTTTTGCATTAACAAATGTAGATTTTCTAGCAACAGGACGCCTATCTAAAATGCCTGAACTGATTTTTTTAAAAAAATTAATGAAATTTCATTTTCCCCATGAAAATATTTGTTTTGGAAGATGTGTATTGTTGCACAGCGAGTGAGTAAACTTCGGAAGTGAGTTCCTAGGTAGGACTCCCTTTGCCTGGGAATTATCCAATGCTCTGACTTGCCATGGCCGTGTTGCCTTTCTAGAACATTCCTAATGAGTTGAATGCTGTCACAGGTAACTCTGACTAATCACAAAACACCAAAGTCTATACATGATTTGTCCTTTAAAATATAAGTAAGTTATGGGGCGCCTGGGTGGCTCAGTCGGTTAAGCAGCCGACTTCGGCTCAGGTCATGATCTCGCAGTCAGTGAGTTCAAGCCCCGCATCGGGCTCTGTGCTGACAGCTCAGAGCCTGGAGCCTGTTTCAGATTCTGTGTCTCCCTCTCTCTGACTCTCCCCCGTTCATGCTCTGTCTCTCTCTGTCTCAAAAATAAATAAACGTTAAAAAAAAAAAAATTTAAATATAAGTAAGTTAGAGAGAATTAAAAGTTATGCCTATGATAATGCCAACATTCAGTTTCTTGCTTTCAAGAAGACAAGGGAAAAAGGAGTGTTTAAACTTAACCTCACTTTTTAACTATTTGATACTTCCTGAGATGAGTAAACTTCTGATGTACCAGGAAAGGTTGTGATTCTTGGGAAGTTACACTGTGCTCTCTTTACTTGTCCCCAGAGTTTTGTTTTGTTTGTTGAAACCTGAGCATAGTGGTTGTGCGACAATATCATTTATTATGTGTTGTGCGTGAGAATATCATTTATTATGTGTTGTGTCTCCCTCCCGCTTCAAAACAAACAAAACACAAACATAATAATCATTGCTT
>NW_026057576.1:1324543-1363631 GCF_023721935.1 Panthera uncia | reverse complement strand
CATAATAATCATTGCTTCCAAAATGCTGTCAGAGTGTAATTAAGCAAAGTCAAGCTCATTACTTTGAATAGTGATAGAATGTTTGCTAACACTTCCCATTTTCTCTAGAAAGGACCCCTGAAAAACACTACTGAGTTCAGAAGGCAAGGCTGGATTCTCACCTGGTCACATTGCTATAGTTTAGAGAGAGTGAGGCCGCGTTGCAGCTGGGTTCTCAGTTGTCTCATTGTTTGGGACTTTTCTCTGCCCTTCCTCCCAGCCCCTTTAGGGCAAAGAGAATGACCGTTGCCTCTCTTAGCTTTGCAGTCAACCACAAGTGATGATTAATCCTGATTAATAGCGTTTCATACTCTTTCTCAGGCAAGGAGTATCGGCTCCCCAATGAATAGCAAGGAAATGAACTCAAGGCTTGACATGGACAGAGGCAGTGTAACCCTGGCCCAGCAAATTGAACACAGTTGTTGCTATCCTCATCAACAACAACAAAACTTCAAGCAAATGTGCCGTTAAAAACCCTTACATAATTGTAGCAGGTTTGGGTTTCCTCTGGTTCAAGTTTTCTTGCCTCTTTGATAATCAGACGATCTGAAGAAGGCATAGCATTTCAGGGGCGAATCTGTGTGACAGACTCACAATAAGGCTGTTCACAAGGACTCTTTTATTAGCTTAAACAGTATCTGCATCATTCTTAGTCTCTGGCTTTACTACAAGGCTCCATTTAAACTTAACCCAACTTGCAGACTTAACTGATCCAGGAATTACTCAATACAACCAGCCAGCTACTGTAGCTTTTTTCCCCTTTGTGATAAGGGGATTTAATACAATGGGCTTTACAGTTCTTAAATGACTCCATTTTTTCCCTTGTCTTTGAGATGTGGCGCTTATATGACCTTTTGTTCTTAATAAAAATTTCACATGGTTTGATTATATTTTTTAAAAGTATAAACAAACACAATGTTGACTCCCTACCCTCAGAGTAAAACTTTTTAAACTTTGTAGATGATTACAGAAACAGAATTCGGGTCATAATATTTACACAGCTGATTTCAATATACTATTAGATTTCATGATTAATGATTCAATATTATTAAATCAAACCTGAAAACCTTTATTTTTGAGGGGTGATTCTCATATAATTACCAATGGCCCTTCAGCATTGCACGTTTGCCTTCACGCACCTCTGGTCGTCTGCTGGTGTTTATACCGTTTCTGCTGCCACGATGCCGCTACACTAATCAGGGCATCCTTGGTGGGTCCCTGCATAGCTCGGGGAGGAGGGGAGGACAGAACTCTGACATCGGACTGGAGAGTCTTGAGGGTGTGTTTGGTAGCGTGCCACACTGAGAGTACAGAAGACCTACACCCCGAGTAGTGGGTCTCAGACTTCAGCAGGAACAAAAATCATCAGAATGTTTGATTAAAATGCAAATATCAGGACCCTACCCTCACGAGGGCCTGAGAATTTGCATTTTTAACAAGCACCCAGTTTATTCTGATGCTGATGGTTACCGGACCATACTGAGGCCATTGTCCTATAAATTCTCCAGGGAACCTTGGGAGTTCTTGATGCCTCCCCTGCCGGGCCTATGGCCTCGGGGTAAGCTGGGACCCGTCTTGGGCAGGAGCGACCGCTGTGTGATTTCCCAGAGGAGTCGGTGGCAGGAGGGAAGGGGTTGGAGCAGCCCGAGTGTCCTCTCCCCTTCCGCTTCCATCCGCAGCAGGGCGGTATCCGCCGTGTTCCCAGGAACAGGCCTCACCTGTGGCCCCACACTTGGCTGTTTGAGAATGCCCTCTCACTCCACCCGGCTCTGTGCACGATTAGGATTTCAGAGTGGTGTTATCTGCAGTACTTAATCCAAATTTGCTCCTCTGTCCTCCTCCCACACCCCATTAAAGTAATTTTAGATTTGTAGAAACAAAGGTCCTTTTCAAAAGGATTTCCAATTAGAAATGAATTCTCAAGAAGCTCTTCGGGAATTATGGATGTAACGTGTTTGTTCGTTTCACGAAGATAAGATTTTTCCTTGAAGATAAGTTGCTCTGATGGTCAGAACAGATGGGGGAAATAAGTGGTGATGACTGCTGTGGATGTTTGTAGCGCCTCTCTGGAGGTGCTGTTCTGTGTTCTGTCGTGGAGTCAACCCCCATGTGCTCGGCAGACTTTTTTATCCTGCGAGTTTTCAGGCCTATGCAAAGCTAGAAAGTTCAGCTCCCACATACACGCCCCCCAGTTTCCGGAGACTTGCCATGTTCTTCAGCGGCTTTTTGGTTTGCTCTTAAATATTGCTGGTAGTTTTCTAATTGGTTCATTGATTTTTTTTTTTTTTTTTTTTTTTTTTTTTTTTAGGAATGAATCAGACACGAGCTGCTTTGCTTGAGGCCTGAGTGCAGTATCATCCATAGTAATTTGAATATGTTCTTTTCAGGAATGTGTTCCAGAAAACCTGGAGCTGAAGAAGAAGATTTTTGCTCAGTTAGATCAAATCATCGATGACCAAGTTGTCTTAAGCAGCTCCACCTCTTGCCTCCTGCCTTCCCAGTTGTTTGCTGGCCTCGCACACGTGCAGCAGTGCCTCGTGGCCCATCCTGTGAGTGCCTCTACCCGCCAGCACGGTGGCCTCTCATTCCGGTTTTCCGGGGCGGTACGCCTTGGCTAATCCGCTAGTATTTTGTAGCTGCTTTATTGAGGTGTAATTCGCATGCCACACAATTAAAGCTGGATAATTTAATGTGATTCAGCGTATTTAGAAGAGTTGTGCAATCCCGGCAGTTTTAAAGAGAATTTTATCCAAAAATGTCTTGAATTGTATCTGTGTACCTGACGCACGATGGGATAGAATCCACGCTGTCTCCCTCACCTACGTAACTCACTGTCTAGCTGAAGAGAGAGAGTACTAACCAAATAATCCTACTGTCAGGGAGTCATTTTTAGTAGGATTTTGTAGCCATTTTACTGCGCCGTGTGGTTTCCTCAACACAATTCGGAGTAGGATCAGTTTTACTAAAATGCAAATTCTTGGTCCTGCTCCTGAGATTCTGGTTCAGTAGGTTGACTTTAAGCCTCCTACCCCTTTTTTGTGTTCCCTTGCACCCCTCTGTTGTAATTAACTGGGCAGACTTACACAGTGGGGGGGCATGATGAGGCCTGTTGGACAGTGAGTACAAGTTGTCGTGCAAGCACTCAGTAAGTCTTTTTGAGATTAATGTATTAATGTGAGGAAAGGAGAATCAGGAGATCCAAGGTTGAGTAACAGCTGTGAGCTCAGTGTGACCTTGGGAAACTGGGGACAGCTTGTTAGGACAGAAAAGCTAACTTAGCTCCAGCCATAATAAATGTGATAGTAGATGACGATGGCCACACCCTCAGCACCAGCAGGCCATCAGAGGTGAAGGCTGGGGAAGGGCTGCATGGAGGAGCCAGGGCCAGGCTGGGCAGGATCTGGGCTGACCAGGGAGGAGAGAGTGTGAGGGTGGGAAACAAGATAAACAGAGACCCTTGGCCAAGAGCAAGCACGGGGCATGCAGAATTGTGAGGAGGCCAGCCTGATCGGAAAGACACACGCACCTCACGTACTTGGGGAGCAGGAGGAAAGAGCCAGAAGGCTTGGGAATGGTTGGGTTATACAAAATCATGAGCGTTACTCCGAAGAAATGGGACTGGTTTAGACACAGGGCAACCCTGCGATGTGGTGGAAGTGCTGCCTTTGGAGGGTGATCAGAAGGTTCCTTCTATATTGAAGATGGCTCAGAGAGGGGGACAGCTACTCCACAGAACTGGGGCAGGATTCCTAGTATGAGCCACCAGGGCCGTGGTGAGGCTGAGGGTCCTAGACTGAGAGCAGGGAAAGTCCTCCTGCTGAGAAAGAGTAGCTTAGAGTGTGGGGGTGGGGAGGCTAAGGGGCTTGCTCAGGGAGGTGAGGAAGAAGGGCAGGTCAGAGATGCCTCCTGGGTTCTGCGTGCTGACAGGAGGGATGGCTTGGACCACCATTCACATGACTGTACGGTTCTGGATGTCCGGATATCCTCCTACTGAAGTACAAGGGAAAGTGGAGAGTGGTCGTAAAATATGGAGACTCAGACCCACAGAATATAGAAGAAAACCAGTCATGTTTAGCTACCACTCAGATACGGGAAATTAGCACCAAGAGGGACCTTAGTTGAAGCATCTAGTTACCAAGTGCCACAAAACATGACATGTATTTGCTTTTATGACATTTACATGTCCGTAAAAAGGACTCCTAGAAACTGTAAACTGTTGATTAGATTGTTAATCTTGCTTGGAAACTTCCAACTTCTAGCCAGTAATTGTACTTCTAAGTCAGGTGGGAAAAAAAGGAAAAACAGCTAAGTCAGATTGTTTAGAAAATGCCTCCTAAGTCCTTTATCAAGACTTTTACCCATGTCTCTTAATTTTGAACTACCTGATGGATGAGACCACACCTCCTTCACTTTCCTGTCACACCTAACAAGTACCTCTGACTAGTAGTTCAGCCACTCACTGTTGAGTAATGATATTTCTCATACCATTTTAGGATTGCTCGCTTTTACTTCTTTAATCAAGGTCAAATAGCATAACCAAAGTAAGTCCAGACCTTATTTCACAAATCAATCTCTTCTTACTTTTGGAAATCATTTTATACCTAAGCCAACATTAATTTAAGCAAATGCAATCACCCAAGCCGGCCGTCTTTGGAATTTTATCCTTTCTTTCTCCTGCGCTGATATTGCCCACCGATCTCCTGCCCAGATGATTCCACTGAGCTCAGGTGGGGAAAAGGCGTGCTGAACAATTCAACCCAACCTGGATGGGCAGTCCCAAATATTCCAGAACCATTTATGGTCTCTGAGGAGCTTGTTTCCCTTCGGCCCGGAGCATCGGCTCGCACGCCACCGCCTCAACATTCTGCCCCAGGCACCCACAGTTCTTTGCCCAGACAGGAAATAGGACAAAGGAAAAGGAAGCCCCTTCTTCGTGCCTCTGAAAGGCTGTGGCGAGAGTGGATAGTCAGCAGTTGCGAAAGATTGCCGCCTCCAGCCCTCCATAGAAGAGCCGGCAGCCAGCGAGTTTCGACATCACGTGTTGTCTTTTGGGCAAACACATGTTGTCTCGCTGGGGGTGGGGGTGGGGGTGGGGGGTGGGGAGGAGCTCTGGGTCATCTGAGCACTGCGGGGTGAGCGGAGGTCACTACGGGGTGGGCGTGTTCTCTCAGCACACAGGTAGTTTGGGATTTTCAGGTGGGCTTCATAGACTAGAGCCAGGAGGCGACGGGCTCAGGAAGAGGGGTGTTAATGTGTCCCTGACATTCTTCCTCTCAAATGTTTCTTATGTTGCGTTTCCTTGTCTGCCTCATCTCCCTGAGGGAGTGTAGAGGGGCTCAGGAATGGGCATCTGGTGGCTGGGAGACGTTCGCTGATGATGATCTCAAAGTTGAGTTTGGTCGCAGTCTCTCTTGGTGCCTGGATCTATGTTAGCAATCAGTCAAAACGGTTTCAGCCACACTTTACAGCCTTACTTCAGTTGGGGACGTGGTGGTCCCATGGAGCTGGTGGGGGCTGCTTTAGCCCATCGGATGCTCCTGGCTCCCCTCTTATGGATGCTCTGTGGATGAGGCTGCCTGGGAAGCATGCACATGGTTCAGGGATTCCAGTGTGGAGTGGAGACAGGTCCTGAACACTCGTCTACTCATCTCCCACGTTGGTTACTTGTCAGCCACAGAGCTATAACACAGCCTGGAATTAAACTGGGCACTGCTCACATAAGGTGCCCAGAATGTTCCCATCTGAGCACCTTGCCTACGCTTGCCACCTTTGTTACTCACTCTCCCGCCTGACCCCGGAACCACTTGCCCTCGTGTTGGTGGTAATTTGAACGTCCGTCCCGGAGCTTGCTGTTTCTGGAGAGCGTATGTGTGTGCGTGTGTAGGCGGTGCCCGTTTCAGATTGTCAGCTGCTGCCCGTCAGAGGGGCAGCCTTCCCCCCTCTGTCTGTGGAGGGTTCAGGAAGGTGGGGTGGGATGGGCTGTCACTCATGAAAGGACTTTACTCTGAAAATTATCAACATGGTGGGGGATTAGGCCTCTCGGCCTGCTGTAAGCAAGCCGCTCCTTCATTTTTACTTCTACTCCTCTTGTAAAGAAGAGGAGTTCGCCTGGTCGGGAGTGCCCCCTCCGCGGAGCTGTGCCAATGAATTGCAGATCGCCGCGGCTATCTTCTGGGAGAAGGGGCCGGCTGCCTTTCCTCGGAGTTTAACTCTGTTTCATCTGCTGCAGAGAAAATAAACGAAGCCTCTGTGTTGGGCGCGCTGTGCTATCTCCGCGATCACATGCCTCCCAGGCTCTGGTCCAGGTTCTGGGCAGGCTTTTCACGAGGTGAATGGAGAATGCCCCCCTCGTACCGCCCGGCCCCACCTGAGCTCTCAAAGAGCCTCACCGGCCAGGCCCTCCGTCGTGCCTCCGGCACAGCGCTGCCCGCTCTGGAGAGCCCGTGGACCGGCTCCTGTAACCTTTAGAGACACTGCCTCCTTTTCCCCTCGTTTGTTTTGTTTTTCCCATTTCTTCAAGGCGTGATTCTCAGTCTAACTCACAGACCCCGATCCCGGAAGGCCCAGGCGTTCCGGGGAACACAGCCGTTCCTTTCCTTTTGAGAGAGTCGCTTCTTTGCTTATTTCCGTGGCCCCTCCCGTCCCTCCTCCCTCCTCCCTCCTCTCATCTCTCCACCTGATTGTCCCGTCCCTCTCCCAGCCTGCAGTTGGCATCAGTGTCCCTGTCACAGGACTGAGGTGCCGTGGCAAGAACCACCCCCTGCGGGCCCTCAGACTCCGGGAGGTCCTCTCCCAGCAGCTGCCTGGCTCGAGCGCGTGGACACAAAGCGTGAACGCGGCCTGTTTCAGGAAGCACGAGGAGCTGGACCGTGCAGCTGGGTTTCCGCGGGTGCTGGGGAATCAGGGTCCTGCAGGGCTTTGAGCTGGGGGTGGTGCAGTCGGCATCCTGTTTTTAAGTTTTAAAAAAACGTTAATTGTGATGAAACACGTGTAAGGCTGGAAACTGTGTACAGTTCAGCGGCAGCGAGCACGTCACACGGCCGTGCAGCCCTCGCACAGAACTCCATCCGCAGAAGTCTTTCTTGGGAAGCTGAAACTCCGCCCCCAGGGAGCAGCAGCTCTCCGGCCCGGCAGCCTCGTTCTCCCTTCTGCCTCTGGATCTGACAGGCCCCTGCCTGACGAAGGCTCACCCTGGCGGTGGCGAGAGGACGGGCCTGGAGAGAGAGGCCAGGGAGGAGAGTGCCGGCATCTGAGCGGGAGGCGACGGCCGGAGCCAAGTGTGCGTGTGCGGTGGCAGGAATGGGTTTTTCCAGAGACGTGAATAGAACTGACAGGGTCACCGATGGGAAGTGGGGCGGGCCAGGGGGAGGCGGGCACTGAGGATACTTCTCACGGTGCTGACTTGGGCGTTGGGTGTTGGGGTGATGGTGTTCTCGCCAAGATGGGGCGCCAGGAAGAGGACCCTGTGTGGGGGCGGGAGGGACGGGAGTTTGATTCGTGACAGGTCGAGTGTCTGCTCGTTAGGTGTCCTAGGAGTGTGTCTGGTGCACAATTACAGATACAGCCTGGAATGGGGGGCGAGCTCCAAGTGAGATCTCGGGGTTTGGGGTGGGGGAGACACCCTGGGAGCCACCCAGCTCTGCCCAGAGCCTGGGAGTGGGCACAGAGGGAGGCCAGCGGTGGCAGCCGGGAGAACCGCCACTTAGGGAGGATGCGGGCCGGGGAGCACGCTGTGCGTGCAGATCCTCTGTAGCCGGTGTCTCGGTCTGGGATTGTGCCGCCCGTGAGGCTTGCGGCATTGAAAGACCCCAAGCCCCAAAGACGGTCTTCGTCTTACAGGAAGATAAAATCCATCTAAGTAGACAGGCTTCCAGTTCTTATAATTCTGATCTTCGAATAGGCCAGAAGTTAGACATTTTTATGAGCTTGATGATCATAGGCAGGAGACAAGTGATTCAGTTGAGGCACTGATTTATAATTTATTTATCTGAAAACAGATGCCGTCCTCTTTAGCTTTCTAAGAGGGCTGAGCGTGACCAGGGCAGGCCGAGAGCACAGGGAACCTCCGAAGCTAAGCTGTTTGTGGACCAGAGGCCCCTCCTAAGCAGAGTCCTAGGAGAAGGAAGGTTTTCTTTCCCTTTTCTGTAGAAGTCATTGTATGTATGTATGTATGTATTTTTAAATTTTTAAAAAAGGTTTATTTGAGACACACACACACACAGAAACAGTGTGAGCAGGGGAGGGGCAGAGAGAGAGGGAGACACAGAGTCAGAAGCAGGCTCCAGGCTCTGAGCGGTCAGCACAGAGCCCAACGTGGGGCTTGAACTCATGAACCGTGAGATCATGACCTGAGCCGAAGTTGGGATGCTTAACCGACTGAGCCACCCAGGCACCCCTGTAGAAGTCATTTTATTTATTTATTTATTTATTTTTTAATTTTTTTTTTTTAACGTTTATTTATTTTTGAGACAGAGAGAGACAGAGCATGAATGGGGGAGGGTCAGAGAGAGAGGGAGACACAGAATCGGAAGCAGGCTCCAGGCTCCGAGCTGTCAGCACAGAGCCCAACGCGGGGCTCGAACTCCCGGACCGTGAGATCATGACCTGAGCCGAAGTCGGACGCTCAACCCACTGAGCCACCCAGGCGCCCCTATAGAAGTCATTTTAAAATGGATGCTTCTTGGACTTCCTGGTGGCTCAGTCAGTTAAGCATCTGACTCTTGATCTCAGCTCAGGTCTTGATCTTGGGTATGGAGCCTACTTTAAAAAAGAAAAAAAAAAAAGATGCTTCTTGTAGTTATTTAGTGACTGTAAGATTCTATCAATTTTCCTCTATATATTGGGGAAAAATTACTTAAAAGTATTTGGCATACAGTTTACTGCAGTGCATTTGGCTTTTAATGGTGAGGTTAATCTGGTTCTACGAAGCAGCCTTTTCTTTGGACCGAGGATAATCCTCTTTGGGACTCTTCAAGAACAGTTTCTCAAACGAAGAAACAAACAAAAGACAAAAATAAAAAAATAAACCAAGAAACCCAGAGCACAAAGTGTAAATGCTGGGCTAGGCAGGCATTTCCATCTGGGCCCACTCATCGTGGACCAGCCCTTCCCACCTTAGGCCGTGTCACGACGTCAAGGCTGCGGTAGTGTTCTGATGCTGCGTGACCTCTGTGTAGGTGAGATTTGATTGGCGGGACACGTTTGGGGCTCAACATGGACACGTTAAGGAAATACCAAGTTTTGGGAAGATGCTCTCAATTTTTAACCCTGACACAGTGAATAGCAAGACCCCGCAGTGAGGGTTTTGGAAGGTGGGTCTGGAGGAGGGCTGGGGCTAGGCGAAAGCCCATGAAGTCTAGACAGCGGGTAGCTGAGAAATGCTGGGGGAGGCCAGGGGTCTGGAGATTAGCCCTGAAAGTATAGGATGGTCATCTGTACCTCCAAATTTCAACCTCATATGCTAGTTACGATTTTTCAATAAATGAAACACACAGATTTTTGTGCTCAGGTTTTTTCTTTCCCTCCTTTGTGGACTACTTTATATTTCAAGTTTCTTGTCATCAGATGCTGAATCTAAAGTGGCCCTTCCCCAGACAAATCTGTACCATCTGACCGTTCAGGATAGGCAAGCAGTCTGCCAGAACAGCACCCCGGCTCCAGGGCTGTCTCCTGACTCTTCTCCCCTCCTGTCTCTCTCGTAAGGTAAATCCACCATATTACGTGCCATTGGTTGAGCTGGTCCCACACCCAGAGACGGCCCCTGCGACGGTGGACAGAACCCACGCCCTGATGCGGAAGATCGGACAGTCCCCAGTCAGAGTCTTGAAGGAGATGGATGGCTTTGTCCTGAATCGCCTCCAGTATGCCGTCATCAGCGAGGCCTGGCGGCTGGTGGAGGTGCGTGGGCCGCTTCCAGCCTCTGGCTGTTGGAGGGGAAGGGTAGCCGCATGTCCTGGGGCCGCATGGCGGGGTGGGAAAGTCAGCGCTCAGTCCTGCCTGTTCTGTTCTGGGGACTGAGGGCAAGCTCTTCTCTCAGGTTCAGTCAACAGGCAAGGAAAATAAAACGTAATGTGGCAGTTCATTGTATGTTTCAGAGATTCCTCTGTTACAGTAAGTCATTTGATATTCACACCTGATGATAGACTTCTCTGCTTCCTGCCCTTTCGTATCATTACCACATAATTATCTCTGTGTGACAATACTGCATTTTCTCACAGGGTCAGGTTTTCCCCCAGTGTTATAATTTTTCAAGAGGGAAAAACTAAATTTTGAGTAAACTTGTATCCTCTAAAGGAACCCAGTTTATTTCAAGAGCTTGAGGAAGAAACAATGGGTAATCCTTAGACTTGTTAGTGCTATGCTTATCTTAAATATAAATAGGAAGTTATGCACACACACTTAACCCTGTCCTTTCATTAAAAGATTTTACATGTGACTTTATTTATTTATTTTTAATTTTTTTAATGTTTATTTTTGAGAGAGAGACAGAGTGTGAGCAGGGGAGGGGGCAGAGAGAGAGGGAGACACAGAATCCAAAGCAGGCTCCCGGCTCCGAGCTGTCAGCACAGAGCCTGATGCAGGGCTTGAACTCACGGACCGCGAGATTATGGCCTGAGTCAAAGTCAGACGCTTAACCGACTAAGCCACCCAGATGCCCCAAAAGACAGATGCCCCAAAAGATTTTACGTGTGATTTTAGAAATCACCTCGCTGCATACATTTGTACAAAGCTCTACACCTCGCTTCTACATTTGTATGAAGGACCTGGTTCCAGGCAGGATAGACCTTGGAGCAGCCCCAGGACTTGCAGTGAAGAGTCCAGGGGTCTTGGGCTCAGACTGTCTGTTTTCCATCCACTTGCTTGTTGATGCTTCCTCAGCTTCTACATGGGTGAACAACACTGTCCACACTCATGTTGCAGAAACATGGTGGAGCGAGCGAGGGTCTATCCGGGTACACAAGGCAAGGGGAATGAAGCTTGGGCTGAGTTGTCTGTTCCTGGAATAGGCCCAGAGCTCCTGTGGGAGCCCGCCAATCCCAGCCTGACACGGGAACAAGGGGGCCGGCCTGTGGGCATTGTATTTTAGCTGCCCAGCGTGTGATGTATGTGACCCTCCTGCATTCTGCCCCGTCCCTGTTAGATTCATCATCTGTCCTGCCTGCCGTGTCCAGTTGCCACACAGTAGCTGCAATTCTGTGTCCTTGTTGGGATTTTCACTGTTAAGTTCGTAGTTTTAACTTCCTAATAATTGTAGAATGTTCTTTGAGTATCAGTAGTAGAATATTTAAAGACACACTGAACTGAAAGCACTTCCTCGGAGCTGTTTTTACATTATTTCCTCTTGTCTGGAAACTTCAATAGACCACCAGAAAAGTTCAGTGTTACAGTGAAACACAGAGAGGTTTTAAGGCAGTTTTTGCCTTTTTTGTAAAGTAACGTAGGCCCAAGGGGGTAAAGAAAAGCCCTGAGCTGAATCTTGCTTTCTCCAGTCAGAAGGGTGTGAGCCAGCTCAAGGGAAAACCTGGAGGTTCTGGGGCAGAGGAATTAGGTGGGAGTCACACACACAGGATCCTCTCTGTGTTGACCCCAAAGCAGAACCAGGGGTGGTTGGGAAGCTCCCAAGTTTGGCAGGCCGGTGGAGGGTTGCAGCGCTCCCCTTGGAGGAGCCGTGGAGGATTCCAGTTCTCCCCTTTACTGGCCAGACACGGAGGGAGGGCTGGAGGAGTTACTGAATGTGGCCGCTGTACCGCCTCATTTCGTCCGCCCTCCTTTAGATTGTCCCGTCTCTGGCGGCTGATGGCGGACTGGGCGTGATCATGTTGCCGACTTGCAGGAACGTTCTCACTCTTGGGTCTCATGCCGGAGAGTCCCGCGTGTGTCTGTCGTTGGCTGCAGTGGCACTCACGTACCTGGAGTCTCCACGAGGCACCATGTGCTACAATCCAGCAGGATAGAGTTTGTGACAAATTGCCAAGAGGCTACAGACATGACAAAGTGTGAATAGAACCTCAAGAATTTTCCTTGGTGAATGTCTAGGAGATCAGTCCATTTTAGAAAATAAAGATGATTTGCAGACAGAATTAAGGGAGGTCTAGAAACTATAGGTCCCTCTCTCCAGGTTGTGAATAGGGTGACGGGCATCCCTGAGCTCTGTGGTGACAGGTGAAGTGGTCCACGTGTGGGACAGGGGCTCGAAGAGGGAACATCCGAGGGGGTGGGGTCGCCCGTGTTGTACCTGCTCTTAACCGTTGCCGCCCAGAGACCGCTACTTTGTCGGCCTCCCACACGTGGGAGTGCCAGTAGCACACCGGCCGTGCGTCCACTCCTGAAGTAGTTACTTCTGAGGGCAGAGGAGCCACGGGCGTGGGCTCTGAACACCCCGCAGGAGCCCTGCTTTCCTTAGGCTCTGGGCTTAGCAGAGTCAGAGCCATGCCGTGAGAGAACTCCTCCCCGGCCACATAAGCAGCCACGGGATCCTCTGCTGGGTTCTCAACGGTGCACCCCAGCAGACACACAAAAGGCACGTTTTTCCTGCCTCCTCCTGGGATTAGTGGATCAATATTTGTGCCCATTAGGTGGGGTGGTCTGAGTAGTCTTGACTTGATCACATGAATTTCTTGAAAGAAAACTTGTGCCGCCTGTGGTCTGTTTCCACCTAAGATCCTGAGGGGCAGACAAGGCGAGCAAACCCCTCCCGAGCCCCACCTTCACCTGTGCAAATCTGCACGCGTGTGCTGGGCCCCGTCAGGGCTGGGGCCAAATGACGCCCCTTTGACTCACCACGTCAGAGCCAGTTGAACTTGAATTTAGATTTTAGGGTGTTCCAAGTGTACTTCAAAACATTTAAGGGCAACTTTGGTATAAAAAGCAGATCAATTGGGGAAATGTTACAGTGAAAACTGGAGATTTTTATACATTTTAAGTTCGAAAGATCCAAAGGCCTTGCAGAGTTTTTCTTTCAAAGACGTTCTCTCCCGGGAGTGGGTTTCACACGTGGGCCGGGGCCCCAGCCTTCTGGTAGCGAACACAGTGAGCGCAGATGAGCAGGGCCGCCTTACTCAAGGACACTATGGCTGCTTCAGTCTCGTGCCTTCTGCATTCGCAGAGCGAGTTGATATTTGGCAGAGCTAGGGCTGGTTGCTTTAGGTCCGAGAGCTGTAAGGTGACTTGGCTGCAGAGCACTAGGACGCCTTGCGTAGACGTGGGCCCGGATGCTGCCGTCCTGGCTTCCGGGGTGCTGCGTCAGCGGGCGGGTCGAGGAATACTGTTCCTTGTTGTCTGTGTGTCAACAGCTCTGCACAAGTCAGATCCCAGTGTGAATTTCCAGGGGTCCTACCCACAAGTTGGGGTGTGAGCTAGAGTGGGACAGGCAGGGCACCTGGCCAGAAGGATGGCTCGCATTTCCACTTAGCCATGGCGGTGCCTTAATGTGGATGTCAGGGGAGCAGAAGGGTGCTGTTCCGCCACTTGCTAATTTTGTCGACCTGGTAGGTTACATCGGTCGATTTTCCCATGTTGGACCAGCCTTGCAGACCTAGAATAAATACCACTAGGTGTGTAATTCTTTCTAGACGTTGCTGGGGTCAGTTTGGTTATGTTTTGTTGCATCTAAGTTCAGAGGAAACATTAGTTTGTAGTTTTCCTTTTTCTCTCTATTTTACTTGATATCAAGGTAACACTTTATTAGATAACAAGGTAATAATGCATAAAATGGGAAGTTTTCTCTCCGTCTCTTTTCTGGAAGAGATTATAACATTTTGTTAATTCTTCTTTAAATGTTTGGTAGAATTCTCCAGTGAAACCACCTGGGCCTGGAGAAAAACCTCTTTTCCAGGAGGTTTTTATTTATTTATTTATTTATTTATTATTTATTTGTTTGTTTATTTATTTATTTACTGTACTTGCAAGAGTGCGGGGAGAGAGAGAATCTCAAGCAGGCTTCACACTGAGCTTGGAACCCGATGCCAGGCTCGATCCCACGACCCTGGGATTGTGACCTGAGACAAAATTAAGAGACGGGCGCTCAACTGACTGAGCCACCAAGGCATCCCTCCAGGAGGTTTTTAATTACAAGTTCAGCTTCTTTAACGGTTATAAGAACCATTCAGGCCGTCTGTTTCATCTTGGTTGAGTTTGGTGGTTTGTGGTTTTTAAGAAATTGTTCCATTTCTTCTGAGTTGTTGAGTTCGTGAGCATAAAGTTGTTGGCAGGGTCTGTAGTGATATGCCTGGTTTTGTTCCTGATGTGGGGCATCTGTGTCCACTCTCTTTGTATCCTTGTCAGTCTTGCTAGAGCTTTGTTAATTTTACTGATTATTTTGAAGAAGCCACTTTTTGTTTCGTGGATTTTCTTTATGGTGTTCCCGTTTTCATTCACCAACTGGAGGGCATATTTTACTACTTGTAGCCGAGCATGGAGGAGAAATTCTAAGAAAGGTGGGGTGGAAAAAGGTAAGGGAGGCTCCTATGGAGGCCTGTCCATTTGAGAAGGGGGAGAGGAGCTGCAGGCACCATTTCCAGGTCAGAAAGAGAAAGTGCTGGGAATAAGACACACCTTGTCTTCACGGCAGCCTAGATCATGACATACCGTCCTGTCATCGCCTGTGATTTTGTCTGTCCCCACACAGCCATGTATGCTCGGCAAGGACAAGGGCTGTCTGGGAGCAAGATGGGAGCGAGGTATATAAGGGAACAAGGTTGCTGGGTTCTGTTGTATTGTCTCACAGACGCCCACCCCATTCTTCCCCTTCCAGTTTGGCTCAGAATTGGGGGGGGAGCAGCCCTCGTAGGCTTGGAACTGCCAGAAGGACAAATCCGGCTATAGTCTAGTAGCCCAAGATTAGGTCACTGGGGGACAAGATCCTGTTGGCCAGGAATGTGAGTTCAAGTCAATACTCTTAAGCTAATAATCACAATAAAGGAAGTTGTGTTGTGATGATAAACCCTCTCCCAGACAATAGCTGAGCTTGTACTGCCCATAAATTCTTGCCCCATCCAGGTAGGGTAGGTGGAGGTGAGCTGGAGTGAATCACGAAGCCATCAGCAGATTCTCAGCCTGTTGGAATGTGTTGGTAATGAGCTTTAGAAATTGCTTATCTTGGGTTTTATTCACGCTTCTGAGCAATGTAATCGTGAGGCTGAATTTCTGTTCCTCATGCACTGGGCTGCAAAAATTCAGTTCTTGTTTTCTTGCCAGGTAGGTGTAGTTTATGGGATCTGAATCTAATTCCTGTTATGAAGAATTGTTCAGTTAATAAAGTATATCTCAGATCTCATGTAGTAAAATTAACAGAGGAAACTTTTTGTGATAAACGCATTGAGGGTTTTCTGTGGAATTTAATTATTGCGACTCTAACACAGGAATTAGGAGTCAGTACAGCAAACCCCTGAGGATCATTTACTCATCAGTGACTTGAGTTTGTATGGTATTTAAAAGTTTACAAAGCACTTTCCTGTATATTTTTCATGGTTCACAGATATTTTCAGATTGTCCCATCTTAAAACGATGAGAGGTGCATTGTTATTTTTGCCCTTACAGATTAAGACACTGGCTCAAGAGGTTAGGTGATTTGATCCACATTCCGCAGTCTGGTGGGGATTCACAGCTGTGTCACTTCTGTGCTTCAGTGTCTGCACCTGTAAGTGAATCTGTTTCTCATCAGGATGTGATGAGGATTGGATGGGGTTATGTATGTAAAGGGCTTAGAACATGCCTGGCATATGGTAATGGTTTAGTAAGTGCTATGGGTTGTTGTGACAGTAACGATGACAGAGTTTTCTGATTCCCTGAATCCGGTGTAATTTTTTTGGACGCCACAGCTGCCACCCGTGTGTTAGCTCTGAGCTGAAAAACTCACATCCTGGCTACACAAGTGGGGCTTCCGGAAGGCAGCAGGGCCTCACCCGGGAGCCTGTTAGGAATGCACCATCTGAGATCCCACTCCGGACCTGCAGAACCAGACTCTGTATTTTAATAAACTCTGCAGACCTTCCTAAGCTGCCCAAAGTCAGAGAAGCCGTCGCTCCCTCCCAGGGAGACCCTGGCCTCACAGTCTTGATGGATTGTATTTCATCTGTTTTAAGATGAACTTTTTATCTTAAGATGTTTACATTTTAACATCTTAGTTTTATGGGCGGCATTTTTCTTCCTTAACAGAACATTAAATACTAATTTAACTTTCAGTTGATGCAGTCTTAATTTTAGGGAGAAATAGTGTATTCTGCTGTCGTTTTTATTTGTCTTTTCTCCTTCCGTGTTTTTCTGTGTCTGATGCTCTATATCTGACTCAGGCTCACGGTAGATAAACATGCAGCTTCTGCTTAGTGGAGAGACTGTCACCTGGTCACTTTATAAGTTATGATTTCCAGTCCTAGTTTTGTGACAGTGAATACCTCTGGTTATCCCAGAAGTTATGTGAAAGTCAACTTAAGAAAAGGATTTAATTCACTTTTAATGAAAACACACACACATCGGAGGAAAAGAATGCTGGGCCGTGACTGCCTGGGAGTTGGAAGTCGTCATTCCAGATCGAAGCCGGCCTTCCCTGTGGCTCAGGCATGGATGTCCAGACGGAGTCATCCTTGTGCTGGCCACACACGTAGCATCCGCACCGTCCTGTAGCCTTTTGATTTCCGGAGCAGGGATGCAGACTGTGGCCAGGTTTTCCTCTTATTAGTCGTGGGCCTGTGTGAACAGAGGCATGTCTCTCCAGGAGTGACACCGAATTGAGCAGCATCCTGGTGTTTGCAAATCAGGTGCACCCGTGACCTGTGCTCCTGGTCTTGTGTTGTCGGCCAGCTGAACGAGCAGCCTGCCTTGTCGTGAACTGCTTCGTGGAGAACGTACAGCAAGCTTTTTCTACGGAATGAGAGACACACAGGGGAACTAATGGGGGAAGATGGCCCCAGATCATAAGTGTTCTACTATAACTACCTCGTACATGTCTCACATGTGCTGTGATCATGGGGAAGTGGCCAGTCATCGGATTTCTGCTCTCCTTTTATAGACCAGTATTAGTGTAGGTTCCGTTCTCCAAGTTCACATTAATTCTCAGGAACTTTACTTCCCACACGTCCAGCATTCTGCGTGGGAAGCCATATATCCGTGGCCTATAGTTTCTTGGCAGCCTGGGGACACCCGTAATTTCACTGATGGCTCTTTTCCATAAATGTCCCCCCGTGACCAAGTATGTTCATTCCCTGCCAATCCCTCAGCCTTCTCTCTGGAAGAAAAGCGGTACAAGACAGGGAAGTAAGGCCGAAAAGAAGAAAAGAGAGCAGAATCAGGCTGTCACTTGTTCCACAGGCTCTGGGACCAGGAAAGGCAACCGTAGTCTTGTGGCTTGAGAGGCTTGACAAGAGAAAGCATGTTCAAAGCAGTCGCTTCCAGGCAGTTGGAAGGTGGGGTTGTGTGAGCGATTTTTCTGCGGGGGGAAGGTGTTGGAAATGCTGTGGACTGCTCCAGGCTATGGCTCACCTGGAATGTGTCCAGCAGGAAAAAGCTGAGGCTTGATTGAGCAAAATATTACGGTTCAGACATTGGCGACATCTGCCTATGTACCTGGCAAGAAGAGTCACGTAGAAGGCGGTCGTGCAAAGGGAAACTAAAGGAGCCCAGAAAGACCCAGGGTTCTGCCCTCTGTGCCGCACCCTCAACCGTAGGGCTTTCTACATCGTAGGTGTTTTAAAATTCAAACTGAAGATTTTAGTTTTTTTTTAAATTAAAGAGATAATGGATAAAGAGTCTGACTGAACCTCCTTGTGGTTGAAAGGAACCGGCCTGCAGCAGTCCTGTTGGCTGAGTGTGGGGTCCGGGAACTTCTGCCTCTTGCCCTGGGCCTCGTGTCCTTCCAGAAGGGACACCACCTCTCTCCGCCTAGTTCATTCCTGGCCTGGGCCTCCCTTCAGCATCCAGCCTTGGGCTGGTCTCCTGGCCTCACACAGGAAGGTTCCCTCTCATTTCCCGTCCTGCCCTGGGTCTTGCCATGCCCTCGCCTGCCTCACATTGTCCTTCCTTCTTTTGTGCTCATCCACTCGGCTTCAGGCACAGCGTGCATGGGGTCCTCCAGCTTCCCTTCCGCAGTGTGGCCTGTTCTGTGCATTTCTTTTAACTTTCTCACCAGGGCAAAATTTGCCCAGCAGAACTTTTTCTCAAGACATTTTTCTGCCATTTCTGCATTTTTTTCGACCTCTTGCGAATAGAGCCCAGACCTCGGTATTGATGAGGCTGAAGGAACGGTCTCCCACCCCTCCAGCACCTGAAGCACGCTCACCTTTCCACCTCATTCGCATGCCCTGGGTCCACTGTCCCTGTGGCCTCCTGGCCTATCTTTTTGCCTTCCAGAGCCTCTCTGTGGCAGCAAGCTCGTCACCCAAAGACATTGAACAGCTCTCTTGGCTTTCTCTTACCTCTTGTACCCCGTAAAGTTTTCCCAAAGGCAGTCACGGATCTGTCACAACTGTCATTTTCTTGGGCTCCGTTCCCTTTCTCAGTGGGACTTGCTGGCACGTATTGGGAGTGCAGGGCCTTTGGAGCATGTGCGTCACCTCCTTTACCAGGACCATTTTCCAGATTGGTTGAGACGTGCTTTCACCTTGGCTTAAATTCAGAGAGCTTCCTAGCAGTGGCTTGTTCAGGGATCCCAGGAGAAGGCAGTGCTTTCCATCCATGTTGCAGCCCTCAAAGGACACTAAGGCTATGCCCCAGGACTGTACCAGAAGCCACACCCATGACTCAGCAAGTGTTTGTTTGTTTGTTTGTTTACTTAAGAGAGAGAGAGAGAGAGAGAACACGAGGGTGTGTGTGCAAGGGGGGAGGGGCAGAGGGAGAAGGAGAGAACCTCAAGCAGGCCCCAGTGCAGAGCCCAATACAGGGCGACATCTCGGAGCACATGGGAGTGGGGGGCCACGGGCCCCCCTGTGCGTGGAGCTCCGGCCGTCTCCACTCTCCCGAGCTTCTGTCTGACATCATGAGCGTCTCGGAGTCAGCCGTGGACACACTGAAGAAGCTTCGTAGGTTGGGATGCCTTCTCTCCAGAGCAGTCCAGGGAAGACGGAAGCCACTGAGGAAACTGGAGTTTTCTTGCCTCTCAAAGCTTTATTTGCTGGCTGGGACTCATCAGTTAATTAGAATTCCTTCTAGTCGCGATGGTCTGTAAGAAGTCGACGGTTTTTATGATAGGATTTATTTACTGTTTTATGGGAGGTTGCTTTGAGCAGCCACATTGGCAAGCAGCAGAGCCCTAATGAAAGGAGAGCTCCCACTCATTTACTTTAGAGACACCTCCAGACCTATTAACAGACAAACATAATGAAAACATCAACCCATACTCCATTTTTTAACAACCTGCTTGGCATGCCTGGATTACTTTAATAGTGTTTAAAGTAAAAGCTTCAATGCTAGTACTTTAACAACCCTTAAAAAAAACTCAACTAAAATGCTCTTACCCTACTTATCGTCGCCATCAGGTAATCAGTCAGGACACATGCTGGATCTCAGCTCCACCAGTGTGAGCTGGAAAGTTAACAGGCAGTGGAATAGAGGGGAGAATGGAGGAGAGAAGGGGGGAGGGGGACCCCAAGAGAAAAAGGTGGAGAAGGGAGGATGCAGGTGACAAATTGTGCAGCCTTGTCACCTGGCCTCCTTCGTGAGGGGCAGGCAGACGCTGGGCAGGAGGCCAGCCTGTGACCGGGGACATGGGAGCAGGAAACTGCTGGAATTGCAAAGGAGGGGCGGGCAGAGACGGGCCTGGGCTGTGCTTCTGGTCCTGGATGGGGCACTTACACTCCTCTGTGTTCACAAACCTCTTTGTGAACACTTTTTCCCCTGAGGACCACTGCCCTTGCACACTTAACGTTTGCACAGAAGGGGGGATTCCTTCTGCTGTGTTTGTTCTCAGGTCAAGTCTCTTCCTTTTCTTTCAGAATCTTTAATACTATTGACGGGGCGCCTGGGTGGCTCAGTCGGTTAAGTGTCCGACTTTGGCTCAGGTCATGACCTTGCAGTTTGTGAGTTTGACCCCAGGTCGGGCTCTGTGCCGACAGCTCAGAGCCTGGAGCCTGCTTCGGATTCTGTGTCTCCTTCTCTCTCTCTGCCCCTCTCCTGCTCTTGCTCTGTCTCTGTCTCTGTCTCAAAGATAAATAACAATTAAAATAAATAAATAAATAAACAAACATTAAAAAAATACTACTGTTTTTCTTCCTGAAAGCATTGTTATAAGCACGGCACAGTAGGAAAAGACACACCAGGGAATTATTACTCCCTGGGGCCTAAAGAGTCCTTCAGCATCCCTTGTATTAGGACAAAGTCTTTCCTGTCTTTCTCTTTCCTGTTTTTTGTTTGGTTCCATTTAAACACTTGAATTTGAAGAATATTCAAAGGGCAAAAATACCACTTACGTTTCCCCTACCCTAAAGCAGTCAACTGCTTTTATTTTTCTGTGTTCCTGTCTAGTTTCTATTAAGAGTACTTCTTGAGTTTCCATTTTTAATGGCTTCCTGACATTTCATTAAAAAATTTTTTTAACGTTCATTCATTTTTCAGAGATGGAGAGAGATAGACTACGAGTGGGGGAAGGGCAGAGGGAGGGAGACACAGAACCGAAGCAGGCTCCAGGCTCCGAGCCGTCGGCACAGAGCCCGACGCGGGGCTCGACCTCACAAACTTACCTGGTTTGTGAGGCGGTAACCTGTCACCACCTACCCGGTATGGTCCGCCTTGTCCCCCTCATCTCCTTTCCCCTGAGCACCCTCTCAGCAGGCTCTGGACACTGGGTGTTTTATGAATCAGCGTCCTATTGCATCAGCCAGATGTGGTGTTCGGTCGGCTCTCCCGCGAGTTAGCAAAATTTGCTCGAGTCATTCTGCAGGAATGTTTATGCCTCGCTTCCAAGAAAACTTGTAGGTTGTGGCAAGAGGCCGAGTAGCTCACAAAGCTGGCTACGAGCCTTTGAGTAGCAGTGGGACCACACTTAGCAGGCTTTTGTTTCTCAGCACTTACAATCTTGCATTTGCCTCGCCTTCTCTCTGGAAGGTTGCTCTGGTGGGGATGGTTAGAGCCAGGTTCGTGTCGCATGAAGGAGAAGTAATGCCTGTCAAAGAGTGTAGAAAACCAAAGTATATACGTGTCTGTGAACGGAGGGAACTAACTCATGGTTCTAGTTCATTTCTCATGAGAAAAACTGTGAACCAGCATGATAGTTCTTAATTTACACTTCAAAATCTGTATTACTTTCTCTAGCAGTCACCAGGACTTGAGTTGGAGGTTTCTAAAAAAAGAGAGTCCAGAACCCCTCGCTCCTACTTGAGTTATTTCCACGTCAGTGAGTATTCTCGTGTAGCCCATCCCCGAAACGTCTTTGCAGGCGGGGAGCTCACTGAGATTTACCTCTGTTCCGTCCTTGCTCTAATTAGAGATTGAGGTGGGCTCTCTTTCTGTAACCCCTGCTCCTTGGCCTCTCTGACCAGAGTCATGGTAAAATAAAAGAAGCCCACTGGCCCCTTCGTGCCCTTTTTTGTTGCTTTTCACTATGACATTTTCCTAAGATAAACCTTTTTTCTGGCTCTTGGTTTTCAGTTGAGACAGTGGATGGAAGCCTCAACAGCTCTGATTGGGAGGGGCAGAAGGACTTGTGCATGACCTAGCGCGGGTTCCTCCGTAGCGTATCTGTGTTCCTGGTGGTGATGGTGGCGGCAGCCAAGTTAAAGCAGTGTTTGCACAAGAAAAACCTGAAAATTCAGGTCTGGGTATGGTGAAAAGTAGAGCAACACAAAACAGAAGAAAAGCAGAAGCTGGAGATTAGTGAAAAAAGAAGTGGACAAGGAAAGATGGCATGAAGAAAAATGAGAAAAGTAAATGAAAGTGAGGGCATGCAAAAAATATGTGAATCCAGTCAAAATTTAATATGATAATGGGACGATCAGAGAGAAGGAAAAATAACTGTGTGTAGCTGCTAATCAGTAGGGGAAGTCGTCCCAGGAGATTCATGCCTCAGTACTGCCAGACCCCTTCTTCTTCCTTGTCCAGAAAACCAGATCACCCTTTGGCCTACGGCGGGCCATTTGATGTGTCTTCTCTCCTTTCCCCGCCTCACAAACAAAGGCTAGATCCAAGCCATCTGAAGGTGAGGACCATGCCTTGAACTTGTGTCCACTGGTGAGGGCCATGTTGGCTGGGCCAGAGTGCCCACATATTCAGTCAAACATAGGCTAGATGTTGCTATAAAGATATTTTGTAAATGTGATTAGTTTAACTTCTATAATCCGTTGGCTTTAAGTACAGGAGATTTTTCTCAATCCCCTGGGAAGGCTTCATCCAATCAATTGA
This sequence comes from Panthera uncia, assembly GCF_023721935.1. Classification (NCBI taxonomy): domain Eukaryota; kingdom Metazoa; phylum Chordata; class Mammalia; order Carnivora; family Felidae; genus Panthera; species Panthera uncia. The sequence goes on along the minus strand of NW_026057576.1, from coordinate 1,341,269 downwards.
AAGCCCTTAACAGCAGAACTGAGGTTCCCACCCTTAGCTCCTGCTGCAGATTTCAGACGTATCAGCGCCCTCAATCACACAGGCCTGTCCCTCAAAATAAATGTCTTTACATGTATATAACCTATGAGGTCTCTCTCTGGTGGGATCCTGCCTGATGCATCCCCAAAACTTTACTTGTACTTACAGTTTGTATCATGGTATCTTGCGTTTTCTTTCTTTTTTTTTTTTTTTTTAATTTTTTTTTAACGTTTATTTTTTTGGGGAGAGAGAGAGACACAGAGACAGAGTGTGAGCAGAGGAGGGGCAGAGAGAGAGAGGGAGACACAGAATCCGCAGCAGGTTCCAGGCTCCGAGCTGTAGGCACAGAGCCCGACGCGGGGGTCAAACCCATGAACAATGAGATCATGACCTGAACTGAAGTCAGACGCTTAACTGACTGAGCCCCCCAGGTGCTCCTGTGGTTTAATTTTAGAGAAAGAGAGAGGAAAAGAGCAAGCGGGGGGGGGGGGGGGGAGAGAAAATCCCAAGCAGTCTCCACACTCAGCTCAGAGCTGGACACGGGGCTCGGTCCCATGATCCTGAGATCATGTCCTGAGCCGAAATCAAGAATCAGATGCTCAACAGGTTGAGCCCCCCAGGTGCCCGCAAACCAGATTTTAAACTAACAGGGGTCTAGTGTTTGTTGCTCTGTATGAGTTTTTGGAATCTTTCAACCACTCGGGGCTTTTCTTTGTCCGTGTGACTTGAGAATTTCGCCACAGAATGGAGGAAGTGCTGATGGCTGTACTGACGAATGTTCGTTGAGGCACGGACACGCCGGAGTGGGGCAGGCTTTCACTCTTCCAACGGGCGTGCAGCTTACCACCTGTTCCCAAGGAACTGATTGTCAGCTCAGTATGACCAACTCAAGCACCTCTTTCTGCCACTGTGATTATCAGTTGTAATTGTTATTGAGAATATTAGCATCAAGACCACAGATGTCACTAAGGACCCGGGTGGAGTGGAGCTTAACCACAAAATTAAGCACTCTGAGCTGCAAAATGCCCTCGTGTGAACCTTTGGCTCAGTACTGAGTGCAGCTGAATGACTGCTTAGGACCATTTGTTTTCTCTGGTTTCGGCTTCTGGGTAAAGACTCAAACTTAGAGAATCTACCTCAGAAAATCCAGATGGGGCAGAGAGAAGGATTTAGGAAGAGAAGATACTAAAACTCTTTCCCTCTTCCCATTTGTTCAACTAATGAAGAGTAAGTGATGAGACACAGATGGTCATTTTGGAGAACATGTGGGAATTGGAGGAGAGTGTGGCTGCCCCCGCCCCCCGTGTGGTACCATAGTGTGGAGAATCCTTCTAAGGCTTTATTTAGTCGGAGTCACTGTTAGCTCACATACTTACAGATCAAAAATTACTACTCGTGGGTGGCTCACTTTTGGGGTATTTTGAAGCCCTTCAGAAGTCAGCTGAACACAGTATTTAGAGGAAGACAGCAGAGGCGAAAAGCATTGCAAGTGGCAGGTAGCGTCCATATTTGCATCCTTTACAGTCTGAGTGCTGTAGGGACACAGCACTCCTTGTCCCTTGACAAGCACTCCTTGAGGCTGTTTGGGATGTTGACCTGGACCCCGGGGGAGGGCGAAGGAGAGTCTGCAGAGCTCTCGCCTGGCTGCCTTGCACAGCATTCCTGAGCTCACAGGGTGCAGGAATGCTACAGCAAATGCTTTTAGGCAGCCTGGGGAGGGGACCCAAAGCCACCCTTCCGGCCCTGAGAGCTGGGTGAGGAGGGAGAAGAAGGCGGGGGAGTCCTTTCAACAATCGGTTTCTTGACAGTTCCGGACATTACTCTGGACCTTTTGTGTAGCGTTGCCTCCTTGTTGCTGCCCCCTCCCCACTTAAAAGCTTTGCTACCAGAAGCGAAGAGGGGTAAAACTTGTTGGCATTTGAGTAAACTGAATCAGTTAATTTGGTCTCCTTAGCAGTCCAGCTGAACATTTGGTAGGATGATTTCAAACGGATAGGAAACCTGGTGAGACAGCGGGATAGCCCAGCAGACTAGCGGCGCCTTGCAAGGGTGACACCATCAAGTGTTGGAGAGGTTGCCGAGAGCGACGGGGACCCACATACACTGCCGGAGGCAATGAGCACGGGTACAACCCCCCTGGAAAGCACCTAGCATCATCCAGTCGAGTCGAAGCTCTGTGTGCCGTAGGACAGCCGCTCTCCTCTTGGATGCGTGCCCCACGGGCCAGGAACAAGAATGTTCCCAAATATTTGTGAGCAGTAGGTTGGATTAGTAAACTGTGATTTTATATGTCAACAGGGGAGGCCAGACCGCAGCTGCACACAACACAGGTAAAGCTCAAAAGCATCGAGTGGAGTGAAGGAAGCAAGTCACAAAAGAATGCACAGCGTGAGTTTGTTTTGAAGAGGAAGATAGGCAAAACGCATCTCTGCTTCAGGAACATAAACATAGATGGCAAATCTTAAAAGTAGAGAAATAGTTACTACAAAAGTCTGGATGTTTGCCTCCAGGAGGGAGGGAGGAGGACGCAGCCAGGAAGACCAGCATGGTAGTGTTGGCAGGTGGGGGCGAGGTGTGCTTTGTGATTCTTCTCTAAACCACGTGTGTAGGTTCATGCACATCTTTGTTTGTTTACCGCCCCCCCCCCCCCCCCCCCCAAAACTAGATGGAAAGCAGTTCTTTCAAACAGAGTTCCTCAGGCATGCCTGAATGGTACTTGCCCTTCGTGGGTGGCTCTTTTTGGTTCTTTGGCCCCAGCCCCTTTCTGGTCCCTTCCCCAGCACCGCCGTGGTGGTCCAAGCACCCCTAGGGACCTGAGACACCGGTGTTTTCTCCCTCAGCAGCTGATGCAGTGATGGAGGTAGAGGAAACAAATCTGCTTCCTCGCTCAACCTTGTGGGTGACTCTGAAGTCTGGAAAGTAGCGATGTTGCAGAGTCCCTGGAGGAGGAGGAGGAGGAAGGACAGCAGGGCCGGGCTCTAGCCTCCAGTTCCTGAGCGGGGAGAGCCTAGCCCAGACCTCCCGGGGCTGCCTAGAGGCCAAACAAGCCTCCTCCTTGGCCAGAGGGCCTGGCGAAGCCCTGTGATGAAAGCTTTCCTCTGCCACAGGGACATCCTCTCAACAGGACAACAGACAGTCCTTCCAAGGGAAGGACAGGATTTGCTCCAGAGCAAAAGAGGTGGGGTAGGGTGGGCCACTTGTGTGAGCCTGTTCCTGGGGGCCGGGTGGGTGCACGCGCCTGGTGTGCCTCTGGGCGTGTGGGCAGGACTGCGATTTCCGCAGCAGAGCGCTCCGTCCTCCCCTCCGGCTGGGGACTGGGGGCCAGCAAGGCTGCCCAGGGAAGGGGTGTGAGCCATGCAGGCGCACTCGGCGGCTTCTTAACGGAAGGTAGACGTGGCCTAGCTGTCAGGCAGGAGCATCTGTCTTCACTGTGCTCTGTGTGAAAGAAACCAGTCAGGAAAAAGGAACTGGAGACTTCACAGTAATTCTAGCAGTCTGACCAGCAAAGACCCAGGGGCAAATCTGACGGCCTTCCCCCCCCCCCCCCCCCCCCCACCCGCATCTGCCTTCTGACAGCTGAATTGCCCAAGGTGAAGATATCCTGGGATGGAGACTCAACTGGCCGTGGCCTCCTGGATCACGCACGCATGTGCTTATGCGTCCCTGCTCATTCCAAAAGCCGTGAGAGGTCGAGGCTGTGCAAAGAAAGGCCAAGTAACGCAGATGGCCAATCTGACGTCTGACCTGAACGCACGAGAGCTTGCCTCTTGCTTTGCAGTCCACATTTGCAGAAGATTCCGGGGCCCCACCTTGCAAACAACACCGGTTCTAAGCTGCATTTCATCAAAGGATGTCATTTTTATGAACTCATTAAAAGCTGGACAGGGCTGGGCTTGCAGGCGGGCAAAGCTTGGAGGATGACTCTTCAGTTCTTTTCATGGCTCCAGTCTTAGCGTCCAGATCTCAGGCTAATATGTGGAAGGTCCTTCTTGTGCTTTCCCACCAATGCCCTGCTCGCTCTTCTCTCCCTTCCCTTCACCCTGTCCCCTTTCTCCAAAGCTACGAGTGACACATAGCTTTTAGGGTAGGGAACGGAAGACAGTGGAGATTGACGCATAACATGGGAGCTTGATTGCAGCTCTGGAAAAAGCGAGTTGGTATTTGACCCTCTCACAAAATACTCTCTTTTCAGGATCTGTTTATATGTTACAGTTTTGTCACGCAAAACCTGTGAAACACATGTAGAATGAAAATATTATTCTGGAGCTTTGGAGAGTATTTTGGGATTGTGCTCCAAAGGAGTCAGCTTGAAAGTGATGGCAAGAACGTTGTTTCTCCAGAGGACTCATCTGTGTGCTGCCCCATTTTCTCCATTTAGGAAGGAATAGTGTCTCCGAGCGACCTTGACCTTGTCATGTCAGATGGCCTGGGCATGCGGTATGCGTTCATCGGACCCCTAGAAACTATGCATCTCAATGCAGAAGGTACGCTTTGCTTCCGTAGGGGCTAAGATGGGAGTTCTGTGCTGTTTAGCGTTCTTAGGGGTTTTGTAAAGTACAGTTTTGCCTTTTTGTTTTTAAAACAACTGGACAGAAACAGTATCATATGAAGGAGACGGCGGCCAGCCCTGGTAATTCACAGACGGGGGCTGCGACAGATCGTAGTGTCCTGAGATGTCAGTCCACATGGTATCCGTGAACCCCAGGGCTCTGCACGGCAGAGGGCACTCAGGCGGGAAGGAAGAGAAAGACAGATGCGTGTGGTCATGGAGACTTTGCCACGTTACCCAGAAAGTTGTGTTCTCCTGAGAAAGATGATGCGGCTGTTTACAGAGGCAAGGAGAACAGATAGGGAAATGCCGTACGTCTCTCCTGCCTAACTCTGAGCAACTTCTAAATGTGACATTTGGAGCTGGAAGTTTCCCACCAGGAGGCTGGGAAGCCAGGGGGGAGGCGCCTCTGCAGGGGAGGGGGCTGCGCTGGGCACGGGCGGTGCTCAGGCCAGGCCAGTCACCCTGACTTCAGAAGCCGACTGAAGCCGACTTCAGAGGGTCTGGGGAAGTAGGGCCAAGCCCACGATCTAGTGACTCTTAACAGGAAGATAGATTGAGAAAGGTGAGAAGCTTCCAAGAATGAAACTGTCAGCCACACTTCAAGTCAATCAGAAACAAGACGCCATTCAGAAAACAAGCACTGAAACCTACACTAGACTGAAACAAAATAAGTTTAAAATGCTATGAATAAAAATCTAGGCAAATATCACCTAAATGTCATCAGTACCTGCTATCTCTTAGTGTTGAAATTACAGGTAACTTTTATTACCTCTTTGCCTTTCTGTGTTGTTATAGTTTTCATACATAATTATTGCCATGTTATTTTAATATTTATATTATACCTGTAAAACGTATGTAGGGAGAGAAAGGAAGTGTTGTATTTAGCTCCAACGGTCCACACTTAATTGAAATACTGAGAAACTGGAACTTATCCAGAAGAAGGTGAGCGGAGAAGTGTGTGTGTACGTGCGTGGGTGTCTTTTGTGGGCGTGGACGTGGCAGACAGACCGGTTTGGGCTCAGCACATGGCAGGAAGTTTCTAGTTCCTGGGGCTGACGTTGAGGGAGAGGGCCATGCTGCGCATGGTGAATAGAGCAGTTGGGCCTGGTTGCCCACCTGGCAGGATGTTTAGATACTGAGCAGAGATGCCTGTAATGAAGCTGGAAATCAGGAGTCTGTTTGACTGAGGTTTTGTGATTCCACAATGTTTTGGTAATGCTTCAGTTTTCACCACCGTAATTTTTTTTTTATAAGCCTCTAGCTTTTATTTATTTTTTATTTTATTATTTTTTTAATTTTTTTTTTCAATATATGAAATTGATTGTCAAATTGGTTTCCATACAACACCCAGTGCTCATCCCAAAAGGTGCCCTCCTCAATACCCATCACCCACCCTCCCCTCCCTCCCACCCCCCATCAACCCTCAGTTTGTTCTCAGTTTTTTGGAGTCTCTTATGCTTTGGCTCTCTCCCACTCTAACCTCCTTTTTTTTTTCCTTCCCCTCCCCCCTGGGTTTCTGTTAAGTTTCTCAGGATCCACGTAAGAGTGAAACCATACGGTATCTGTCTTTCTCTGTATGGCTTATTTCACTTAGCATCACACTCTCCAGTTCCATCCACGTTGCTACCACCGTAATTAATGAAGTATGACTTCCAGTGAATATGTTGGGGCAGTTTCGCCAGATGTAATCTTGCAGGTGCGCATACGGTGCCTTGCGGGTCGTGCAGATGGGGTTCAATAGCTGACTTGACTCTTCCTTAAATGAGCGTGGTTGAGAGCCGCTGCAGGAACAGGGAACTCTGTCCTAGCACGAGCGTCTTTCTTTTGTGGCAGGAGGACAGTTGAACACAGGAGGATAATGTAAAGAAAGAGGCCTCTTTCTTTAAAAGTGAAACGAGGGGCGCCTGGGTGGCGCAGTCGGTTAAGCGTCCGGCTTCAGCCAGGTCACGATCTCGCGGTCCGTGAGTTCGAGCCCCGCGTCAGGCTCTGGGCTGATGGCTCGGAGCCTGGAGCCTGTTTCCGATTCTGTGTCTCCCTCTCTCTCTGCCCCTCCCCCGTTCATGCTCTGTCTCTCTCTGTCCCAAAAATAAATAAAAAACGTTGAAAAAAAAAAAAAATTTAAAAGTGAAACGAGGGTTTTGAAGTATCATTAAAATAAAGTCTGGGAGAATTTCAAATGCTTTTTCAGCCAGCACCTTAAAGGTGGCAAACATATTTAAACACTTGGCATGCGTATCAACACGGCTTGATAACTGCCATGTTTTTCTCTGTAATTTTCTTTTCTTCAGAATAATAAGATAACTCAGGTATCACGAGAAATCAATAGGGAGACAGCTGAGAACAGCTTTGACTCTCAGACAAATAGAAACAGAAGCCAATGAAACCAGAAACTCAAGAACCAAATAGTGTGGCAGACAGGAAGGAGGCCCGTAACAATTTTTCAAACAAAGCAGATATGATAAGAAAACCTAATTGGCTTAATATGATAATGGTGGACGGATGTAGTTTTCAACTTCAGAGCATTCCAAAGACCAGAGTTAGAGTGTTATAAGATCTGGCTTGTAACCAATGGAAATGTTCATTATTCTTCATAGTGTCATCCAGAATATATCAAGATTGGACGGAGAGGGTTCTTTTTTTCTGATGTCGTTTTCCTAAAGCCAGCATCTCAGGTTAAGGCTGGTTATTAGTCTTAAAGCTACAGTTTATCTAGAAGTGGTAAAAATATTTTAGGATTTGTCTTTAATAGCACCTAAAAAATAGGAGGCCACCTTGCCTATTTTGCCTTTTGGCTGAATTTTAAAAGCCACCCTCAGCAAGGACAGACTCTCTGAAGAGGGGGTCTGGTCAGCGGAGCCAGTCAGCCTGGGTTCCTACCTGATTTCTCAGCTAACTAGCCTAGGGGCACCTGGGTGGCTCAGTCAGTTAAGCATCAGCTCAGGTCATGATCTCGCGGTTTGTGAGTTCGAGCCCCACGTCGGGCTCTGTGCTGACAGCTCAGAGCCTGGAGCCGGCTTCGGATTCTGTGTCTCCCTCTCTCTCTGCCCTTCCCCCGCTAAGCACTCTGACAGTCTTTCTCTCTCAAAAATTAAACAAAACAAAACACCATTAAGCTAACCAGCCTCTTGCAAGCGAGTACCCCCCCCCCAATCAAATGGGCCTGGCAGCAGGGACTCCTTTCAGGGGTGCTGTGAGGATGAAGCCAGATGGAAATGTTTGTCTCGATGGCTGACACAGATGAGGTCCCTTAATCAGTATTCTGCTCATACGGTGTTTTGTCTTGTTTTTTAATTCACTACTCTTCCAGTTTTTTTTTCCCTTTTTAACTCTCCCCAAAAGATTCACAAGTGCATGAGGAAAAAATACAGAATGAATACAGATTAGGGCATTTTTGCAATAGAATAGTGACATCTCCAGACTTCAACCGTTTGGTTGGTTTCTTTGCTAAGCTTTCAGACTACTGGGTCAGCGAAGAGAACTGCCCCATTTGATAGCAGCTTTTTGGGCGCCTCATGACTTGACTTCTACCTGGAGAATGACTGTCTGAGAATCGGCAGGCCCCAGAAATCACCTCCAGTTGAAGCCAATGTTTACCATCCTGCCTTGTAAAATTTCCTGCTGTGTAGAGATGCTTGTCTTTTTTTTTAATTTATTATTTTTTTTTAATTTTTTTTTTTCAACGTTTTTAATTTATTTTTGGGACAGAGAGAGACAGAGCATGAACGGGGGAGGGGCAGAGAGAGAGGGAGACACAGAATCGGAAACAGGCTCCAGGCTCTGAGCCGTCAGCACAGAGCCCCACGCGGGGCTCGAACTCACGGACTGCGAGATCGTGACCTGGCTGAAGTCGGACGCTCAACCGACTGCGCCACCCAGGCGCCCCAAAATTTATTATTTTTTTAATTGAGGTGCTTACTTGCTGGGTTTGGCTCATTTACACAGGGCTGTTAGTTTCAGTGAAACAGGTGAACTGCTGGAGTTAAGGGGCCCCAGGTAGGTTTCTGTCTCCACCCGCCTCCCTGACCTCAGGTGAGGTCTCACTCAGGTGGGAGTTAGATGATGTTGCTCTGTGCTTTGGGGCCTTTTTGATCTTCCTTAATAAGTTCTGTGAAACTCTGCCTCTTAAAAGCAGGTGAATTCACGTAGGTGTGGGTTCATACGTCGGTGCGGGTTCATACGCTGTGTGAAAACCAGACTCCTCTGGTGTGGGTAGCGGTCAGGGCTCTCCAAGAAACTGAACACCCAGAGCCCGTCTCAGTAGCTGCCGCCGCGGGTGACAGTAGGACCGTGTGCCTGCTGGCTGTTGCATAAATGCAAACAGAGGAAGGCGCTCTCTCTCTCCACCCACCTTGGCTTATGTTGAAGGTTCAAGAAAGCACCTTGTCTTGCCCTTGTGGGCTCACAGCTGAAGAATTCCAACTTAGAAAGCAGCAAGCCACGCTGACTCTAATCTCATGAGAATCACGTCTTTCCCCCACTTTTTCTTATTCCATATAAGCATCTCTTAAGAAATCAGGTTCAAAATCCTCTAAAAAGCTAAGCTCGAGAGAGTTTGGGGAAATATATTGTTGAACAGGACAGAGGGCAAGGACGTGGAGGAGAGAAAATACAGGCGAAGGCCCGAGTTCGTAGTAATGTAAGGGAAGGCTGGACTAGAAGGACAGAAGGTGAAATGGTTTCTTTTCCTCCCCATTTCCAGTGAAATTAGTATTATGGGATAATTGCCACGCACCTCCTTTCATAGTGTAGAGAAGCCAAAGTTATTGGTGGAAATGGCGTAAAAACGCTCCTTTTAATACTTGCGTCATAGAAGAGGACAGATTGCAAATAACAGTAGCAATGATCAGTGTCCTGGGACGTTGCAGGTCGTGACTGTAAGTCACCACGAACTTGCATCTTGGGTAAGGGGGCGAGCCCTCCCAGGGGTGTCCAGCTTCTCTGCAGGTGGTGGGGGACGGTCTGCAGGCATGCGCCCTATTCGGTCCTTACCTTCACCACAAACAACGGGGCTGTTTGTCCCAAGAGCCCGAGGGCCTGTTACAGAAAGCATTTTTATATTAGTAAGAGTGAAATTTTCAGTGGTTTCCTGAACAGTACGGAGGAAGTTATGAATTGTGCGACAAGGATTTTTACTATCTTGTATTCTAGTTTGAAGAAATAAATGCCCTTTAAAACGACAGATTTTACAAAAGGGAGAGGGAAAAAAGTTCTAGAAAGCCCTTGGGAGACTAAAATGACTTCGCAGGGACAGGGAAAGGTGAACACTTATTCAGCAGATGTAAAGTAATCCAGACGTGAGGCACAGTATGTGCACTGGGCCCTGTGGGTTACTGCTCACACAGGGTGGGGGGTGGAATTGGCCCCTGAGAGCCTCTGCTTTCATTCCAGGCGGGCAGTCCTCAGCTACAGGAATTTTTCCCGTTTTCTTCTCATTTGGTATCTTTACACCTGACTTGATTCTAGTGTCTCTGCCCCACCAAAAGGAACACACTGTATTCGCGTCTAGATTTTATCACCTTTAGTTCGAGTAAATAAACAAATGGATAAAGTGAAGCAGATATTTAATTTTCAAAAGGAAATAAATGCACGGGTTGTTTTCTGTGTTCCAGAAATGCCATGCCATTCAAGATGGCTAGCCAGTGTAGGACATTTAGGAGCCTCCCTGAATCCCGACTGTCAAGTTATGCTTACGTCAAAGGAAACAAAACTCCTTATTTTTATTCGAAACCCCTTATTTTGCAACGACAGTATCTACCACTTAATTATAGGTGCTAATGTCAGAAAAGTTGGTATGCTTGAAATGTGTACCCTTGAAAACAGCTTCTCTTCTAAGAGCAAATTGGGTTTAACTTTAGCTGTCTGAAAGAGAAAGGAAACCATTTGAGCCAAGATGGACCCCCAGTGAATTGAGGCCTTCACGTCAGTGTAGCCGCACCAAAACCAGACCCCCAAGGAAGCTGTTAAGAGTGTCGGGCGGTGGTCATTTTTATTTGAACTTAATCAGACACACTTTTCGTGGCGTGGGTGGGAGCCACGCTCTGGGATCTCTGCAAAATCCACGGTTGCATCTGTTCCCTTGCTCTGTCTTTCGCCTGACTCGCCGACCACTGAGTCTGGTTCTGGAAAATGTCGGAAATGGGCCAGAGGCGGAATAGCAGGCGGCTCAGCGCCTGGCCTCGGCGGGGCCCGGGCCCGGGAGACGCCTCCCGGTCCACGTACCTGGGACCGGCCTGGGACCTGACGCGTGTCCCGGCGCACGTCCCCGCACCGGCCCGGCCGCAGGTGCCCGCGGGGCGGGGCGCGGGCCGAGCTGGCCGTTTGCCTGCAGCTCGCCGCCACCGCCGCCGCCGCCGCCGGGCAGAGCGCAGAGTGGGTCCCGGCAAGCCCGCCCCGTGTCGGGAGGCCGCGCAGCTTGCCCGGGGCTTCCTCCCGGGGCCCCTCTGCCTCTGACGGGAAATGGCAGCTGCGGCCTCAGCCAGCCCGCGCTGCTTCTCCCTCTCCCCCTCCCCTCCGGGATAAGCCTCTTCTTCCTGGGTTTCTCCACCAGAATCCCAGGGTCGCGTCTTAGCCCCTGAGACCCAGGCTTCCCGAGGGCCCCAGAGCCGCAGGAGCAGGTGCAGAGCAGCGCCGCCAGGGGACAGATGCCGCCCGGGGCTCGGGGTGGCCGGGCGCCCGTCCACTGGCCAGAGCGGAAGCGGGTGCGCCCGCGGAGCCTGCCGCTCAGGTCGATGCAGCCTGTGCCCAAGAACCCGCCACCTTGCAGACTCCCAGCAAAGTGGTAACTAGAACTCAGGGAGTAAGTGCGAGACGAGACGGGGGCGGATTTAGGGAGCGTTGACACCTTTGGTTCTTAGAAAATGAATTCGAGGGGCGCCTGGGGGGCCCAGTCGGTTGAGCGTCCGACTTCGGCTCAGGTCGTGATCTCACGGTCCGTGGGTTCGAGCCCCGCGTCGGGCTCTGTGCTGATGCCTCGGAGCCTGGAGCCCATTTCGGATTCTGTGTCTCCCTCTCTCTGCCCCTCCCCCACTCATGCTCCGTCTCTCTCTGTCTCTCACTGATAACAAATAAACGTCAAAAAAATTTTTTAAATGCATTCGAGCCATTCACAGAAGTAACCTTACAGACACATTGTTGGAGACCTTTTTGGTGACAATGGAACTGAACGTGATATTCTACAAATCAGTGCAGGAGCACAGGCCAACCCAAAAGTCTGTAAGAGGCGCTGACAGAGGCCCGAGGGCCCCGTCACTTTTCAGGGTTTTAAGATCTGATGGAAAGCTTGAATAGTGACATCGGTGAGGACGCTCGTTCCCCGGGGCCAGCTGACTGCGGTGGGCGTCCCCCTGCACCTTTTCTTCATCCACAGGAGGAGGAGAACCTAAGCCTGAGCTAGGGTGAGACCCTCTGAATAGATTTCTTCATTTGGAGTTTTATAGCGTTCTTGCTGATATTGTGGGTTCTTGCTTTCGTGATTTCAGGTATGTTAAGCTACTGTGACAGATACAGTGAAGGCATGAAACATGTCCTAAAGACTTTTGGACCCATTCCAGAGTTTTCCGGGGCCACTGTTGAAAAAGTTAACCAGGTACGTAGACCCCTTGTAGAGACTCGTGCAGGCCGAGAGGAAGCCCTGTGCCACAGGTGAGGTTTTATTTGTAGTCAGGCTTGGCCTTGGATCCTGGTGGTTCCTCACTCCTGACTTGGCGTCCACGGTCCCGTCGCGGTCATGGGAGACCTTAGAGCAGTGTGACCGATGAACTGGTGGCTCATCTGAATGGTCTCAGAGGAGCTGCAGGCCTCTGTGGATTCGGAAAGTTTATGTTAATTGAGGGGTTACTAAGCTGCTTTTGTTTTTAAGAGCAAATGCTCAGTTTGAATAACTAGGAACCGTTACTCTCCTGGTACGTTAGTTCCTCTGCACGCTCTGGGATTTTTTGTCTTGTCTTCTCTCTTCCTATTCCCAGGCCATGTGTCTGAAGGTTCCCGCGGATCCGGAGCATTTAGCTGCCAGACGGCGGTGGAGGGACGAATGTCTTCAGAGACTCGCCAAGCTGAAAAGGCAGATGCCGTCCCAGTAAGAGCTTCCTGTGAAGCCACCGGCCTTCCTTACCGGGAGTCCCGTTCGGTGGAGTCACCAGCACCCAACCCCACCGGTCAGGACCAGTGGGGAGCCGGGCAGTCTTCGTGGAGACCTGGGGCCTGGCCACAGCAGCGGGGCTGATCGCGTCCCCGCCTTGGGTTCCCGGCACACTGGGCCCGAGGGCTGGTCACTCCCCGCCACCTGGGCAAGCAAGAGAGCAAATCGTCTGAGGATCTTCACCTTTTATTTTTAGTGTGATTCCGTATTTTAATCTGTAGCAAAGTATTTTCGTAATTATCGTCAAATCTGCTTCTGAGCACTCCGTGGCCCTGAGGCAACTGCCTTCATTTTGCTAGTGCTTATTCTGAATAAAGGTTTTTGATTGCATAAAGACGTCTTTTTTCTTCCGGTCTTTCTGAGAAAGACCAGTGTTTGATTCTAAAATGATTGACTTATTTCTTAGTGACCATGACGAGTGAGTAAGCAAACACTTTGTCGTGGTGCCTTCGTCAGCCACTCAGTAAAAATCCACCATCTGGGGCCAGTGTTTCCCAAAGTGGATTTACGGTGAGTGCCCTGGGGCTCTATGGTGAGATGTGTTTGGGAAACTCCTCCGACTGCCCCACCCTTGGGCACTCACAGGTCTATAGGACACTAAAGTCTCCAAAATTCTACAGTAGATACAGCTGTTTCACCCAACACTCCATTATCTTCTTTGATGTGGAGTCTTGTTCTAGCACCAGTTCCCCAAGTACTCTAGCAAATAGCAGTCCAAGTACCCCCACCCTGCATGAGGCCAGCACATCACAATAACTTGGATCACAGGATGCCACTGCAGGGCTCCCCGGCAGCTCCCCACCCGGTGACCCTCCAGCCTTTCAAATTCGGGTGACCAGCTTCCCAGCTTCACCTGGGAAGTAGGGAGACACCTTTTCAAGGCTGGGGTGGTATTCGAACCAGCGTCCCCAATCAGGAACCGTGTGGGAGTTGTTCTTCTGGCTCGGGGTGGACAGACACCGGTCACATTCGTTTATGTCATAACGTCTTTTGAGCAGCTGTGAGGCTTCGGGCATCAGGCAGGTAGTGTCTGCCTTGCAGAAGTTTACTGTGAGACAGCAAGATGCTAGAATGAAATAGGATAGGGCCAGAGGATCATATGCAAAGGACATCGTAACTAATTGCCTCCCGCTGTACCCTGGAAGGCCTCGCAGGAGACAGCCTCTGAGTCCGGTCTTGAGTAGCAAGGAAGAGTCAGCTAGCCTTCCTGGGAGAGGCGGCAGGGTGGAGAAGGGTGCTGGGTGCCCCAGGAAGGTGGGATGGTTCCCTGAAGCCCGAAAGAGAGCTCTGGGGAGAGGAGCTGGGGCTGGGGCCGGATCCACATGGGAAAGAGTGCCGAGCTCAAAGCAATGTGTGGACCTCCCCTAAAGCAACACAGAGCCTAAGCGGTCTGTAGGTTCTGAGTGGCCCTGTCATATTGGGATTTCAGAAAGTCCCACCTGACAACAGAAGGGACTGAGCTGCAGGTGGGGCCTGTTGTGGTCTAGGTGGGGGCTGACAAGGCAGTGAATTCGGAAGGTCTCCTGGGGGTGGGGCTGACGATCATCAGTGATGCCCTGAGAAAGACGACACCGGACTTCCTGAGTCGTCCGCTCTGGCAACTGTGCAGATTTTGATGCCGTCGTAGAAGATGAGGAAATTAGGAAGGAGGGGCAGGAGATCTGAATGTTCCAGATATTGAACTTCACTGAAAAAGGGAATGTGGCAAGACACGGAGGAAGTCTTCAACTTGGAAAAGGCTCGTTCTCTTCATCTGATTAAGTTTTAGGTACTCGTCAAACCCTGATGACTCAACCCCTCACTCTGTGACCCACTGGCAGGTTGTTTCGTTGAGCAAGTCAAGGCCCTGCTTCTTCCTACAGCTTCTGGCTCCCGCTCCTTTCCCTTCCACAAGCTCCACCGTCTCGTCTTCTCGGAATTGCTGCGCTATTATCAGGGCCAGCCTGGTTCCTTCTCTCATGAGCCCATGGAGGCCGCCATGGTCTCTGGACCCAGGTTTGGGATCCCTGCTAAGAAGATGACGTCGCTGGGGGATGTGGGGTGTCGGTGGATGTCATACACGGCCTGTTGGTTTCATGGCATCGATGGGCCGTCGCAATTTCAGAAAAACGGACCCAGGGAGGCCATGCAGCCTAATGGTGCGGGCCAGTACGAGGGAGCGAGGCCGGAGCTTCCTGGTGGTCCCCATGGTGGTTTGGGCGTGGAAGACACAAGTGGGGGCGGTGTGGGGGCACGTTCACGTATGTGTTTCAATTCTGTTTTCCCACATGTGCTGTTCTTGGGACACGTGCAGCAGAAGTACACCCGGCCCAGGCCTGTAGCTGTCACAGTGCGCAATGTATGGCGAGGAGGGTCAACGCGAGAGACTGGTCGCGACAGCGTCGAGAGAGCCAGTGTGTCGATTCCCACGTGAGGGCTGAAAAAGTTACAATTTCCAAATTGAGAGCAGCGGAGAGCGTGCTTGCGGTCTGGGAGGAAGGCAGGAAGGCAGGCCTGGAAACCGCGGACGGAGCTAGGACTTGATCCGAAGGGGAACCGAAGGGACGACCCGGTATGTGAGCACAAGCCAAGCCCTCCGGCCTCTCAGGGAGACATTGTAGGACTTCCAAACGAGCAGCCTCTGCCTTTCAGTTTGTCGTCGTGGGGGCCGGCTTTCAAGAGGCTCGCTCGCTTTGGCGAGGTTGGCAAGTGCGTAATTCAGGTACCAGTCTGCCCGTGAACGTCCTCTGAGACACCACATTCATTCAGTCGCCTCTGGTCTGTGACAGTTTCTCAGTCTGGCCTTGCTGTTCGTGACCATGACAGAGCCCTGGCCAGGTCTTCTGCACAGTATCCCCAGTCCGGGTGTGCCTGGTGTTCTCGAGGTGAGACGGGTTGGGTTTTGGAAAGAATACCCCGGAGGTGAAGTGCTCTTCTCACATCCTGTCAGGGGCCACATGATAGCCACATGACGTCACTGGGGATGTTTGCTTTCACCGGCTGTGTTTGCCAGGTTTCTGCACTGTGGGTTAACCATTAGAAAATAAATTAATTGGAAGGACTAGCCCAAGCAGCTATTGTCCTGAGTGGTTTCTGAGTCATCTTCTGAGAACTGCAAAGCTGTTGATCTCCATCCACAGTGCAAAGGTTCCCTTTTCGTTGGTCTCTGCCTCCAGGGGCCTTCCTTCCCAAAGGCCCAGTATGCATCCGTGCACACAAGGATCCAGATGATCTCCTTGTTCCTCAAGTTTTAGTTTAGCAGCTTAGCACTCTTGCAGGACTCAGAGGAGGTGCCAGCTGCCCAAGGAATAGAGATCATATATTGTTCCCGTGGGAGTCCCAGAGATGCCAGGGACAGGACTAGCAGTGGAGTCCCTACAATTCCTGTCTGGTCCTTGCTTGGTTTGTTAGTGCATCTGTAACCGATGAATTAGAAGATGATTTTTCTCATGCTCATAAGACTCACAAGACGAAAGTAAAAGCCGGAAAGCCAGTTTCATTCACTTTCAGTTGATTTATCTATCAAACACTTATTGAGCATCTACTGTGTGCCAGGCGCTGTTCCAAGGGTCAGGGATGCACTAGAACATGGAACAGGCAAACAGCACCTGCTGGTGTGCAGTGGTTCTAGTGGGAGAGAACAGACACAAACCAACCGATAGGCAAATTATAGAACACGTCAGAAGGGGATCGCCTATGTAGCTAAAAATAAAGCAGAGGAAGGTGATGGGGAGGACAGGTAGTACGTGTGTGCGTGCGTGCACGCGTGCAGCTTTAGAGCAGTAATCAGGGGAGGGTTGATGAGAAGACAGCATTGGAGCAGGAAGTGAGGGTTAGAACCATGGAGAGATCCAGAAAAGAAGGACCCCCCAGGGAGAAGGAACAAAAGCGCAAAGGCCATGAAGTGGAAGCTGAACTTGTACACCTAAGGAGCAGCCAGGGGTCTGTGTGGCTCAGTGGGGGGGAGGGGGGTGGGGGGGGGGGGGGGGGGGGGGGGGGGCGGGAGCCGGGACAGATCGGAGAGGGGGCGGGGGGGGAAG
>NW_026057576.1:1192795-1324443 GCF_023721935.1 Panthera uncia | reverse complement strand
GGGGGGGGGGGGGGGGGGGGGGGGGGGGGGGGGGGGGGGGGGGGAGCTGTAAGAGATGAGGCAGGGTGGTGAGGGTGGAGCCTTAATGGCCAATATGAAGACTGGCTTTTGCTTTGCACAAGGTGGGAAGCCAGAAAGTTGAGTTTTGTTTTTTTTGTTTTTGTTTTTTTGTCATAAGCATATCAACATTGGATCTACCTTCCTAAACTTAAAACAAAAGTTTTTTTTAATGTTTATTTATTTTTGAGACAGAGCGCGAATGGGGGGAGGGCAGAGAGAGAGGGAGACACAGAATCTGAAGCAGGCTCCGGGCTCCGAGCCGTCAGCACAGAGCCTGATGCGGGGCTCGAACCCACAAGCTGTGAGATCATGACCTGAGCTGAGGTCGGACGCTCAACCAGCTGAGCCACCCAGGTGCCCCTACCTTCCTAAACATCCAAGCACATAGTATAGTTAACTCTAGGCACCGTGTTGTACAGAGATCTCTAGAATTTATTCATCTTGCATAACTGAAACTTTACACCCATCGAACAGCAACACCCCATTTCTCCCTCCTGCAGCTCCTTGCAATTGCATTTTCTCTGCTTCTATGTGTTTGAGTATTGTTGATACCTCATGTAAGTGGAATTATGACGTATTTGTCTTTGTGACTGGCTTGTTTCACTTAGTATAATGTCCTTAGTATAATGTCCTCAAGCTTCACCCACATTGTAGTATATTCGCAGTATTTCCTTCTTTTTTAAAAAAAAAAAATGTTTATTTATTATTTGGAAAGAAAGAGTGTGTGTGTGCACACACAAGCAGGGGAGGGGCAGAGAGAAAGGGAGAGAATCCCAAGTAGGCTCCATGCTGATAGTTCAGGGCCCAATGCAGGGCTCAAACCTATGAACCTGTGAGAACACAACGTGAGCCAAAACCTAGAGTCAAATACTTAACTGACTGAGCCACCCAGGTGCCCTCAGATTTCCTTCTTTTTAAGAATGAGTAATATTCTGACATATGTATGTACCACATTTTCTTTCCATTCACCTGTCAGTAGATATTTGTTTCCAAATCATGGCTATTATGAATGAAGCTGCAATGAACACAGGGATGCAAATATCTCTTCAAGATTCTGATTTCATTTCTTTAGACAAATACCCAGAAGTGGGACTTCTGGATCATACAGTAGTTATATTTTTCGTTTTTTGAGGAAACTATGCTGTTTTTCATCCTTTTCCTTATAAGGAAAGGATGCCTGCACCATTTTACATTCCCACCAATAGTGCACAAACGTTCTAATTTCTCCACACTTCTGCCAATACTTGTCTTTTTTTTTTTTTCTTGGTGATAGCCATTCTAACAGGAATGAGGGGAGATCTCATTGTGGTTTTGATTCACGTTTCCCTGATGATTAGTGATGTTGAGCATCTTTTCAAATACCTGTTGGCCATCTCTGTGTCTTTGGAGACATGTCTATTTAGTTCCTCTACCCATTTTAAAATCAGATTGTTTGTTTTGTACTGAGTTGTATGTGTTTCTTACATTTTTGGATATTAATTCCTTACCAGATATATGGTTTGCAAACATTTTCTCCCATTCTATCAGCTACCTTTTCACTCTGTTGTTTCATTTGCTGTGCAGAAGCTGTTAGTTTGATGTAGTCCCCCTTGCCAATTTTTGCTTTTGTTGCCTGTGCTTTTGGTGTCCTATCCATGAAATCATTGCCAAGAGCTATGTTATGAAGTTTCCCCTTATGCTTTCTTCTAGAAGTTCTATAGTCTCAGGCCTTTTCAGAATATTTAAGTTCTCAGGGGTGCCCGGGCAGATCAGTTGGTTGAGCATTGGAATCTTGATTTTGGCTCAGGTCATGATCCCAGGGTCTGGGATGGAGCCCCACATCCAGCTCTGTGCTGAGTCTGGAACCTGTTTAAGATTCTATCTGCCTCTCCTCTGCTCCTCCCCTGCTCACTTTCCCACCCTCTCTCTCTCAAAAAAAAATTAAGTTCTCAATCCATTTCAAGTTGATTTTTGTGTGATAAGGATCCAGTTTCATTCTTTTGCATATGGATGTCCCGTTTTCCCAATACCATTTGTTGAAGAGATCGTCCTTTCCCCATTGTGTGGTCTTGGCATCCTCACTGAAGATCAGATGACCATATATATGTCAGTTTATTTCTGGACTCTTTATTTTACTCCATTAGTCTGTATGTCATCTTTATGCCAGTACCATACTGTTTTAAATGCTGTAGTTTTGTGATATGTATTGGAATCAGGAAGTATGATTTCTCCAGCTTTGTTCTTCAAGATTGTTTTGGCTCTTCAGGGTGGGTTCCTTATGGTTCCATAATAATTTTAGTATTTTTTTTTTCCATTTCTGTAAAAAAAAAGTTCCATTGACATTTTGATAAGAGATTGCATTGAATCTGTATATTATTTTGGATAGGATGGACGTTTTATCAATATTAAGTCTTCCAATCCATGAACACAGGCCACCTTTTCATTTATTTGTGTCTTCTTAAACTTCTTTCATCAATATGTTTTAGTTTTCAGTGTATAAGTCTTTCATTTTCTTGATTAAGTTTATTTCTAAGTATATTATTCTTTTTGATACTATTATAAAGGAGATTATTACCTTAATTTTTTTTTCAGATAGTTCATTGTTAGTGTTTAGAAATACAACTGATTTTGATATGTTGGTTTTGTATCCTGCGACTTTACTGAACTTGCTTATTATATTAGTTCTAATAGTTTTTTTTGCGGAATCTTTAGGGTTGTTTTTGTTTGTTTGTTTGTTTGTTTGTTTACATATAAGATCATGTCATCTGTATCACTTACGGTATCCAGTAAAAGCAGTCAGTATTAGGTCGGAGGTTTATGGCAATAAATACCACCATTAAAAAAAAAGAGAAAGAAAAATCTCAAATTAACTTTACACCTCGAGGAACTCAAAAAAGAACAAACTAAGCCCAAAGTTAGCACAAGGAAGGAAATAATGATGAGTAGAGCAGAAATAAATGAAATAGAGACTAGAAAAAACGATAGAAAAAAAACCAACAAAACTAAGAGTTGGTTTTCTGAAAAGATTAACAAAATTGATAAACCGTTAGCTAGATTAAGAAAAAAGGAATGAGGGACATCACCCAAGCGAAGCCTGCTTGGGATTCTCTCTCCCCTTCTCTCTCTGCCACTTCCCCACTTGCACATGTTCTCTGCCTCTCTCAAAATAAATAAACATTAAAAAAAAAAAAGAAAACAAAATTAGAAATGAAAGAGGAGACAATCAAAGTCATACCCATTCTGCAATGTGTGTAGAAAAGTGTTTAAAAACACTTGTAATAAAGATGTTTCTAAGAAAAGAAAACAAAACTGATGTTACAGTATTACAAAGGATCATAAGGGACTGCTGTGAACAATCATAGGCCAACAAATTGGATGATGCAGAATAACTGGATAAATTCCTACAAACATACAACCTATTAGGACTAAATCATGATAAAATAAAAAATCTGAACAGACCTACAACTAGTAAGGAGATTGAATCAGTAATGAAAAACCTCCCAACAAAGAAAAGCCCACAACCAGATGCCTTCACTGGTGATTTCTACCAAACATTTAAAGAGTTGACACCAATTCTTTTTAAATTCTTCCTAAAAATTGAAGAGGAGGGGACACTTTCTTTTTTTTTTTTTTAACGTTTATTTATTTTTGAGACAGAGAGAGACAGAGCATGAATGGGGGAGGGGCAGAGAGAGAGGGAGACACAGAACTGGAAGCAGGCTCCAGGCTCTGAGCCATCAGCCCAGAGCCCGATGCGGGGCTCGAACTCACGGTCCGTGAGATCGTGACCTGAGCTGAAGTCGGACGCTCAACCGACTGAGCCACCCAGGCGCCCCCGAGGGGACACTTTCAAACTCACTTTAAGAGGCCAGCATTACTCTGATACCAAAAGACAAAGACACTGCAAGAAAAGAAAACTACAGTCCAATATCCCTGATGAACATAGATGCAAAAATCCTCAACAAAATACTAGCAGACCAAATTCAACATTAAAAGGTATGTGACCTTTTATGCTATATGGCCATTCGTGGTATATGACCAGGTGGGATTTATTCCTGTGACACAAGGATGGTTAAGTATATATAAGTCAATTAATGGTATATGCCAAATTAATAGAACAAAGAATTTAAAAATCCCATGATCGTTTCATTAGATTCAGAAAAAGAGTTTGACAAATTTTGGCATCTTGCATGACAAAAACACTCAACAAACTAGGAATAGAAGGAACATACCTCAACATAGTAAAGGCCATATGTGAAAATCCCATATCTAACATCATACCCAATGGTGAAAAACTAAAAATTCTCCCTCTAAGATCAGGAACAGGGAAAGGATGCCTACTCTTATCACTTATCTTCAACACAGTACTAGAAGTCCTAGCCAGAGGAATTAGGCAAGAAAAAAATAAAAGGCATTCAAATTTCAGAGGAGCCTTTGAAGAGAGGAGCGGCACCATCTGACTTAGGTTTTTCCAGGCTTCCTCTGGCTTGTGCTGAGGAGAGACTATCTGGACACAAGAGAGGAAGTGGGGAGGGCCATCAGGGTACTCCTGCAATTGTCTCGGTCAGAGATGGTGGCAGAGGTTTGAAGGAGGGAGGCGGCAGTGGCAGTGGTGAGAAGCAGCCAGATTCTGGAGATATCTTGGAGGTAAAGCTAACAGGATGTGCTGACAGATTGGATGTGGGTTATGAGAGAAAGGAACCGGTCCAGGACGACTCCCAGGTTTGTGGACAGGGCAACAGGAAGGATGACGTTGTCACTTGTTGCGACGGGGAAGATGGGGCAGGGGAGGAACAAATGACAACTAGAAAGCTGCCTGGTAGCTTGGAATCTGAGCAAGGGGATGGTGGGTGGTGCTTTTTTGGGAGCAACTACTGTGTATTTAGGTGTAGTATAGGGGTCTGAGGCTATAGAAGTGAATTTAGCTTGACCATTACAAGTTCACAGCTTAGTGGAGAAAATGGACACATGAAGAGAAAAGCATAAAGTTACAAGTGCAGTAAGAGAACTGTCACAGGGGGCTCCTGGGTGTCTCAGTCGGTTAAGCCTCTGACTCTTGATTTTGGCTCGGTCATGATCTCACGGTTCGTGAGACAGCCTCGCATCGGGCTCTGCGCAGACAGCGTGGAGCCTGCTTAGGATTCTCTCTCTCTGCCCCTCACCCGCTGTCTCTCTAAATAAATAAATAAACTTCAAATTACAAAATCAGAGAGAACACGGGGAGTTATAGGAGCCTACAGGAAGGGCCTGAAGGTAAGCCTAGTATGGGGACAAGGAGGCTACAGCAAGTGGTCCCTAAGGAAGGAGGGTCTGAGTTGAAAATCTTGAGAACTGAGAATAAATGAGCCCAGCAAAGGTCACTTGCTATCAATCAGAATAGCATCGGGCACAGCAGAAGGCACGAAGTGAATAATTGTTGGAAGAAAGAATGAGTGAAAGGGCTTGGAGAGGCGAGGGGCAGGAGCAGGAACACCTGGACACCCAGCCAGTCCTCTCTGTACATGTTTGGAAGACGTCCTGCCCCGCAGGACTTGTCCAGTCGGTTGACCTCCATCACGTGTTCATGTCACTGGCTCCACTCTGAAGGTGGGCTTAACTCTACGTTCAAGGGGCAGTGACGACATCCCCAAGCCATGTGGCCATCAAGCATTTTCTAGTTCTATTGGCTTCCTCCTAACCTGTCTGACATCCACAGAGTTTAGTGCAGAGTGGGTCAAACGGGAAGGAGGGTTTAGTACCTGTCAGCACAGCATCGCCTCTTTAGCTTTTTCTCTGCACCATTTTGCTTCTGTTGCCCCAACCTTTTTAAAAAACAAAAGCTAGAAACTACTGTAAACACAGGGCAAAATGCTGTCATTGGTGACACTTACGCACGTGGCCAAGACATCTAGAGAAGACCAAGCGATCTAAACGCAGTGTTCCGGAGCACTGAACATCAGGCTCAAGAGCTGGCAGACACCGGTGCAGGAACTCTGCGTCTCTCCTCCTTGAGTCCCTGACACCCAAGCCTTGAGTGTGGCTGGCATGTAGCAGGCCCTCAGCAGCGTGCACATGAGGCCAGGGAAATGAGTGGGGTCTCGGGGAAAGGGAGTTGGTATCCCTTCCCCAGGATTGGTGGGCACAGAGGCGGAACTTGTGGCCCCGCGGAACTGAGGGCAGGAGTATTTTCTCAAACAGTGGAGTTTGGTAAGGCTGGAGCTTCTTACTGAGGGAAGACATGTCACATCAGTGTCTGGAAACCTCTAAGAGAGGTCAATCTAGATCTATCTAATACAGACAGCCTTGATCTATCGAGGACGGAAAACAGGTCATTAGCTCACGTAAAGATATTTACATAGAGGGGCACCTGGGTGGCTCAGTTGGTTAAGTGTCCCACTCTTGATTTCGGCTCAGGTCGCGATCTCACGGTTTGTGAGTTTGAGCCCCATGGGGGGCTCTGCGCTGACACTGCAGAGCCTGCTTGGGATTCTGTCTCCCTCCTCTGCCCTTTCCCTGCTCTCTCTCTCTCTCTCTCTCTCTCTCTCAAAATAAATAAACATTAAAAAAAAAGATATTTACATAGAAAACGCCTTGAAGGAAATATACCAAAATTCTGAGCTTGGTTATTTGTGGATGGTTTTAAATTTCTTCTTTATGGTTTTGTTTATGCCATGACTTTTAAAGCATGATGCTGCTGGCATGAGTTGTCTGCTATGAGGACTTCTATGTGACCCTCAAGACCAGAGCATGGGACAGATGAGCTCTGGTGCCCACCCATCTGGTTTCACATGTGGACAGGCCCACATGTGGACAGTTTCCCGTGTGGACCGCGTTTGTAAGTTGTCGGATGGTCCCGCGGAGTCAGAGCTGGCTGTCCACCGTGGAGAGCCCAAGCCCAGTGATGAGCAGGGATGGCCTCTCTGTACAGAGCTGTGTGGTCCCCCAACCACAGAGGACTGGCTGTGAGAAACCAGGCTTCGCACACTGTTGTCATCACCTGCTCTTCGACAGCCTCCGAGATTCTACCGTCCGGTGGATACAGCTCAAACTGAGACCGGGTCCCTGCTTCCATGGAGCTTATGTTCCAAATGAGGGAGGCAGTTAAAAAAGAATAAGTAAGTGGATCAACAGGTGAAATACCAGATGGTGGCGAGTGCCGAGCGGCGAATGAAGCCAAGTGATGGGATACTGTGTGCCCAGTGTCTGCTTCTTGCCGGATGCTTGGAAGACCTATCCAAGACCTGGACAGCAGGAAGGAGTGTTTAATCTGGGAAGGAGCGGCAGGGCCGAAAGCACAGTTGGAGCCCAGGCCTGGAAGTGAAGGGCGGAGCAGGCGAGCAGGGGGGCCATGGGCGGGCGTGTGGCGGGAGAGGGAGTGGGTGGAGGGAAGAACAGAGAGCGGGGTAGGGTATCAGGTTAGGTCAGAGTTTAACTTAAGTGCAGTGGGAGGCTCTCGGAGTGCTGTGATCTCGTGGCTTTGCCTTTTGAAAAGCCCCGTGGAGTCGTCGGTCAGCCAACGTCTCCTGTAAAGGGTCGCGCGGTGCCCGTGGGAATCTATTACAGCTAGTTCACACGCTGCCTGGTGGCCAGAAAGCAGGTAGGTGAAAGGAAATGAGGAAGTGTGGCTATATTCCAATACAACTTGTTTACGGACATTTGACGTCTGAAGTTCATGTGATTTTCGTACGTGAGGAAATGTCATTCTTTTGATTTTTTTCCCCTACCGTTTCAATGTTGACCCCGTGCTTAGCGCACACGACGTGCCAAGGCTGTGGCCGGTGGGATGAGACGTTGGGAGGGACTGGGGAAGGCAGGCCCGGCTCAGGGAGGAAGCTGGAGGCCCCGCAGTAACACAGCGGGCAGTGCTGGCGAGGGCCGAGGACTGAGAAGGGAGCACGAGAGGAAGGGGAGAGACTTGGGTGCCCCTTTGTGAGTAGTCAGCAGGACTTGGTCGGGCGCGGACTAGAAAGCCTTGTAGCACCTTTGCCACCCAAGGTGCAGGCCAGACCTGCTTGGTGCCTATGATTCGGCCTTTGGGGAGGCTGAAGGCTGAAACTGACGTCCCGATCTCTGTGACAGAAAAGAGCTTGGGGACTGCAGGGGGTAGAAGGCCAGGGCTTACCGCAGGACCCCCGGGGTGGCGGGCCTGGGGCTGGTTGCGGTTGGACGGTCGGACCTCAGCTCTCAGTGCCCCGGCTCGCGACTGGTCACACACCCTGTGAAGGCCGGTGAAAGGACACGGCCCAGCCGCTCACTTCTCGGAGGTGAGGGACAGAGCACCATTCACTCTACTGGGGTGCAAGAGCCTCGGCCCTTCTGAAGGTGGGAAGGGTCAGGCTGCAGGAGAGCACGACAGCGAGCACACAATGACACTGGTTGAAAATAAATATTGCAGTTTCCCAGCGGCTCAGTTGGCTCTCTGAGAAGGAACAGAGCGCAGCGATCAGGAGCTCAGGCTCTGGGGCCAGACTGCCCCGAGTTCAGGCTGTGGTGTGGCCGTGTGGAGTGGGGCGGCCTCGGGCAAGGTACATAGTCGCATGACTGTCTCACTTTCCTCACGGGATATGTTCTGTCGCTGTGGCGTCTTGCTGTGGTGTTTGAGATGATAGATGCTGCCTTTGCTGTAGACTCTGGACACAGGATCAACACTGGGTCGCTGGCAGCTGTAGTAAATGGAGGAGAAAAGCTAGACGGTTGCTAGACAGGGAAGCGGTGGCAGAGGGCACGCGTGGAGACACGAGCGTCCTCTCCCACAATTCTCCGCGGCCTGGGAGTCGTGGCTGCTTACTACCATGACAGATGCCCTCACGGCGCTCATCGTGCACACCCGCCCCTGCTTCCTGGCCATCCCCCTGACGGCGGGAGCAAGGAGCACATGTGATGTCTGTGTCCCTCACGGCTCAGCGTGTGCTGCTAGAAAGCGAGTGTGACTCAGGTCAAGGGGTGTCGTGTTAGTCAGCGTTCTCCAGAGAAAAAGAACCAACAGGGTATGTAGAGAAATGTAGAAATGGTTATTATGGCAATCGGCTCACGTGACTGTGGAGACTGAGAAGTCCCTCGATCTGCTGTCTGCAAGCTGGAGGCCCGGGAGAATTGGTCCGCAATCCTGTCCGAGCCTGAAGGCCCAAGACCCGGGAGACCCCGTGTCTAAGGGTGGGGGCAGTTGGATGTCCCAGCTCAGAAAGAAAGCAAATTTGCTCTTCCTCCGCCTTTTTGTTCTATTCAGTCCCTCAATGGATTGGATGATGTCCGACTGCGTTGAGAGCCTCTTCTTTACTCAGTCTACCCACTCAAGTGATAATCTCCTGAAACACCCTCACAGGCACAGACACCCGGAAATAACAGCTTACCAGCTATCTGAGCATCCTTTAGCCCAGTCCAGTTGATGCATGCAATTAACCATCACAGCCACCTACCCCGCCTCTACACGGTGTAGAGAGCCTAACTCGGGGACAAAAGGAATCGAAAAGGAAAAGAAATTCTGATTGTTACTCTCACCTGTTATATTAGTCTACTTGGGCTGTCATGATATAATGCCACAGACTGAGTGGTCTGGACAACAGACATTTGTTTCTCACAGTTCTGGGGGCTGGAGGTCCAAGATCAGGGTGCCAGCACGATCAGGTTCTGTGATAGCTCTCCTCCTGGCTTGCAGATGGCTGACTTCTCACTTTGTCCTCACGTGGCCTTTCTTGCTTGTGCGTGGGAGACAGAGTGAGATCTCTCTCTCTTCTTTATGAGGCCACTGATCCTATTGGGTTAGGACTTCACCCTTATGATCTCATTGAACCTTAATTCCCTCCTTACAGATCCTATCTCTAAATATAATCACTCTGGGGGTTAGAGTTTCAACATAGAAATGGGGGGGGGGATCGGTGCACAGTTCAGTCCATAGCAACTACCAAAGAACATTAAGAAGAGTCCATGGCGATATTTTGGGACCGCTTCCAACTTGTCTGGTCACAGCTGCTCTGCCTTATCAGTCCTCCTGGATCTCTTCCTAAATCTTCTCCAAATTCCACTGTATTTACTTGTGGTTGTGCCCTTCCAGGCAGGCAGGAAGGCAAAACTGGGCAGAGATCCCATCCTCCCAGGTAAACAGAGCAGGGAAAGAAGGGCAGGAAGGGGTGGACACAATGATCCTTCCTCACTGAATATGGACATTATTCAGGGGGCTCCTGTGCACACTCTGTCTTAGAGCTTTCTGCTCGTCTTCTCCTGTGATCCTTACACAGGCGTCAAGTAGGAGACCGAGGAGTTCACAGAGCCAGGAAGTGGTGAAGCCAGAATCTGAATTCAGGCAATCTATATCCAGAGGCCACACTCCTTCATGCGATATCTAGACAAGATTACAGGCCAGGAGGTCTCTGGGCCCCAGAAGTTTCTCCCTGGTGGTGCTGTGGGAGTTCAGTTGGCACATGACTGGAAGCTCCCCACTGGCCATGCTTTGGGCTGGAGTGGGGAGAGGTTCAGAATTCTTGGGATAGATTTAGGTTGAAAATAGATGAGGAGAGAGGGTGTGGGACTAAGAGGAAGGTCCCAGAACAGTGGAGTTCTGCACAGGGACATTCTGCTGTGGTTCAAGTGCATGTGAGTGGACTGGGGCTTGGATGTCCCTGTTCAAGCACTTCTGGGCGACTCACCATGCACTGGTTCTCACGGAATGCACGACGTCCATCAGGAGCCACCCGCTGTGTGAGTGCTGTGGGAGAGGAGATGTGTGCTGTGACAGCCCAAGTCACAGAGTGCTTTGACTAGGGTCCTTTGTGTGTTCATGTACTGGGGTGTTGCCGAGGATGGCTTCCCTAAGGAAATGCTGTTTGAACTGAGATGGGAACACTAACTAGAAGCTTCCCAGGCTAATGGACCAAAGCTGGGGAGAGAGCATTCCTGTTTGTGCCCCTGTAACGTGAAATGATAGAACTTACCTCAGAACTGCTGCGTGAGGACTAAATAATGTGGGAAATGCTCAGAGTGCCTGGCCCTAGCAGACCTGCCTGTGTTCTGCCCACAGGCCCCGGGAACTTGTATCTATGTGCAGAAAGCAGTGTACGTGTGAGTACCTGTGATTCTCTGACGGTTTTCTTCTGGCTGCGGGAGCCTGCCCGACCCACAGGTAAGGCAGGCCGGAGAGCTGATCCCGTAGAAGCAGCTCCCACAAGGACAGACAGGATGTGGGTAAATAGCTGCCTCCCCCCTCCCCAAGTTGGGCAGAGTCCCTGGTTGACGTAAGCTGCATATCTGCTCACGGCGGTTCAGCAGAGTTCGGTAGAGTGCCTTAAATGCTAGCTTTGCCACAGAGATGGACACAGAAATGGACTATCTGGATATTCTCTGGGAGGGAAAGACAGCAGAACTCGGTGGTGGGTGAGGGATGGGGTTGGAGAGGGGGAGATGGCCTCCAGTGTCAGGCTTGCATGGTTTGCGTGGAGACCTGCCTTGAGGTAAGGACCCAGAGAGGGCCGTGGGTGAGGAGAAGTCCTCAGTTTACCTCTGGCCATACTGCCTTTGAGATGCCCATGAGATTCGAGTGAGGTCTCAGGGAGGGGGAGAGATGGATGAGGGTGGAAATGAGAAAGGGAGTCTGGGCTGGAGACAAACTTGGAAGTCGTAAGCATCTACCTGATAAGCGAAACCACGGGCATAGTTGAAATTATATAGGGAGACGGCGTGACATCTGAAGGTGAGAGGCAGGGAAGTGAACCTAAGCGGGGGTGGAGGGGGGTGGGGGAAGCAGTGACCACTGAGGGGCACAGAGAAGAACCAGGAGGGAGGAAGGAGGAAAATCACTGAGCGGGGAGTCACCGAAGCCTGGGGAGGAAGGGCCCCCCAGGGCGCAGTGCCTATTTTGTGTGTCCAGCCTTTCCCTCAAGGCTGCCTGGCACTGTGGCACAGTTTCCCCATCTGGGGGATGCGCTGGTGATCCCGCCCCCTCTCCTCCATTTCCTGAGCCAATCCCAAGCAGGGAGGAGGGGCCGGAGACCCACCTTCTCAGCCCTGGGAGTCAGGAGTGAGCCCTGTCACCACAGGCCTGGGAAGAAGCGGGCTGTAATGTGCCCCCTTGGCTTCAGTTGCCCCTGCCTCTCCCCAGGGCTGCCCAGCCTGAGGCTGCTACCTCAGTTTCCTTGACTGACCCTTGGGGACCCTCCCCAGGCCTGGACTCCATTCAGTCTGGGACCCACCTTTTCCACCCTTCCTTCCCTACTGCTGGGATCCTGCTCCCGCGTGGGCATCCCACTAGGACCACAGCTCAGCTTCTAGAAGAAGCTGTCAGTTCTGGACTGTCTCAAGGAGCACTGGACCCCTCTTTTGCACTGCTCTTATTTCTCGCAGCCCCTGCCGTCACCCCACCATAGGGCCACCGATTCTGCAAAGGCCGCGGCCAGTTTGGTGCGGTGTAGCCGGCACTGTCCCTGCTCCACCAGCTCTGCACCCCCCTCTTCCTGCTCTGGGCCTGTGCTGACCACGAGGGAGATGCCTCCTTCAGCACTCGTGCAGGCCCGACCCCGGGGCCCCCATTGACCAAAGGAGGGCTGGGCTGCATGGGTATGTGCTTCCCCGTTCCTTCCCTGGGCGATTCTGAATCACTAGTCTCCTCAGAAGGTTCTGTGGGTGGAGCACAGGGCACCTCCCTCCCCTTTCATGCTTTGGGTCCTCCTGCCCCTGTGATCTCTGCTCACTGCAAGGGCTCATTTGGTCCTGGCATCTCTGCACTTTTTTCGATCTCTGGGCCCAAGACTTTTGAGTCACTGCCCCTTCCCCTAACACACCCACACAAAACTCACTTCTCCTGTTAGAATTCCAAGTTCTAACTTCTAAGCAAAGTTCCTGCTTAGAAGCCTTGGGCCCCACTGAGACTGAGAGCTTTCTTACCCTCGTCCCTTCTCCGCTCCTCTCCACACAGCAGCCAGGGTGACATTTAATAGTCCCCATCAATGCCACACTGCTTAAAACCTTCCGGCACCTCTCCCTTAGCACTGAAAATAAAATCCAGACTCCGTACCTTGGCTTGTGAAACCCTACAGACCTGTCTCTGCTCCCTTGCCTCTCCTGGCCACGCAGGCTCTGTGCTGATGTTTCTCCCCAGAACATTGTTTTCCAGGCTGTTCATGTGGATGGCTCCTTCTTGTCCTTTACCTTTCAACATTCACCTGTCCAAGTGGCTCTGGACGGGTAGGACCCCCAATGTCACAAGGATTCCTGGCACTGTGCCTGAAAATCCCTCCTGTTCTTTAAAGGGCACCGCGTCACCACTGTAGCACCAAGGGGGGTGGAGGGACAGAGGTAGGGGGAAGAAAGGGAAGGTCTGTGGTTCCTAAGGCATCCTGCGGGTTAAAGGTAGTGATGTTTTATTTCCTTCCTTGGTGGAAAGGTCAGCCCCCTGAGCGAAATGTGGTTTGTGTTAGTCTGAGGCAAGGGCTCATTTGGTCCTGGCGTCTCTGCACTTTTTTCGATCTCTGGGCCCAAGACTTTTGAGTCACTGCCCCTTCCGCTAACACACCCACACAAAACTCACTTCTCCCGTTAGAATTCCAGCTTGTCTTCCCCCTCAGTACCTCCTGGCCCCACAGCTCCCTCATGAGCCGGAACCACAGGCCACACAAAGTCAACATGGCCTTTCCCGGGGCTTCTGAGCTCTGGGGCGCCTGGCCAGCCAGCCCCGTGGGTGCCGGGGTTTCTGCCCAGTCTCATGCTAAGGGCTGATGCTCTCCTTTCTTATTTCCATGAGGATTTGAGATGATCCCTTTACCGTTTCGGGAAAACTGCCTTTGAATTTTGGGTCCTTAGATACACTGTGCTGCTGGTTCTTTTCTCCTTCTCCTTCTTTTTTTGTTTGGTTTGCTTTCATTGAACCTGAAAATTCCAAAACTGGGTTCACTTCCACTGTCTCTTTCATTCCAGAAGTTGGCTGTAGAAAAATATATCAAAGTTTGGCTCCCAACCCTCAGGCCTCTGGTGAGGGTTAGTGTACGAAGCTCCACACAGAGGTAATCGTGAACATAAAGTTTCCTCTGTTGCTCTTTGCATTTTTATGCAGAAGCTTGATTAATTGTGCACATGGTGGGATACTAGAATAGAGGCCACCAGGTGAGGGTCGAGAATCCCTTCTTGGAGGCAGTCCCTCGTTTGCAATGACTTGGGACGGCTCTCGTGGGGTGTCAGGAGGCCGGCCGCCGGCATGTAGTCCTCGAAAGTTCCTGGCAGTGTCTGCCGAGCTGAGGGAGCAGCCACAACTAGCGGTGGAGAAGTTAGCGCATCCCCCATTTCAGCATGGCCAGTCCCGCTCGAGCTTCCTCCTTGAAGGCCTCCCTGACTGTGTACCACTTCCCTCGTAATCTGCTTGAACTTGCAAAGTATCACTTCTTCGTTCTGCACAGCAGCCTTGGTGCCCATACTTCTGACTCCTTGGCCAGCTGCAAATTCTTTGAGGGTAGAAAGTGTCTCTGATTTATCTACTTCTTCCCCTTCTTCGAGTTATGTGGTAGGTTCTCAAAAAGCACTGGTTAAATGAACAAATGAATTTGATATGACGAGGTCAGGTCACTTCTGGTAACGACTGTCTGGGTGATTCTGAGGACAAACAAAAAGCAAATATGCAACAATCTTCTTAAAAGCATGGACGAACTAAAACAAGATCGCCTTGGACCACAATCCGAAAAACAAACAAACAGGGAAGGCATACTATTAAGCAAGGAAGCTCCCCAAACCCCTGGGGCCGTGTTAAAACCACTCCAGAGCCAACAGCGAGGTGTCCTCACTCTGCACCAATAAGAAAAATAACTGCAATGTTTTAAAACACAACTAATATGTCAAAATCTGTGAGTTAACAACCAATAAAACCAATAAAACCTCGTCAGTCCCCTTTGGACCTAATACAGACAGACTCATTGTTCTGAAAAATGACAAAGGAAAGGACTCAAACCTGTGTCAACAGCCTCACCCTCAGCCCAATTCTGCTTTTCACGTTGGGTAATGATAGTAACCTATACCCCCTACACTTGGATACACACACATGGCACCACAAGCCCACCAGGAGCTGGGTGCTCGAAGTGGTGGCGTGCAGGAACACAGAGCTCTCCTCTCTTCTCCAAACCCCGCCGGGGAGCTACGCTGGCTCAACGGTGGGTTGGAGTCAGCTCATCCCGGCCCACGTGTGCTGATTGTGGGCGTCTCTTCCCAGCCCTGTGTTCACTGATGTCATGTCGACAGCTTAGAATTGGTTATGATGTACGTTACAGTGTGTATACATGTATGGACATCCAGAATTTGGCAAGACGAAGAAATCTGGGCTACTTATTTATTATTTTTGGTGGTGGTGGTTAAACATTCACCAGCACACCTCAGGTTGGCATCAACCTGATGAGTCCTGCCCTGTTGCCTGGCCTCACTGGTCGCTCAGCTGGGCTCCCACTGTCCTGGATGACACAGTGCCTTTGAGATGGGCCTGTTTGGCTCATCCCCACCAGTTATTAACCACCCAGCCCAGCCTTCAACACCCTCCAAACCTTTCTGCTGTGAGAAACCACGGACAAGAAAAATACGAACCAAGTGTTTGGAACTATCAGAGAGTGAACTGGGATCCGCGCAGGGCACTTGTTAAAAACACAGATTCCCTATCTCCCAGACCTATGGAATCAGAATCTCTAGAGGTAGGGCCCGGGAATTTGTATTTTAAACAGGAACCCTAGGCAATTTTACTGAGCAGCCGGCAAACACTCTCTCATGTAACCACCCACCTAATACCTCTCCTGGTATCTCAGCAGAGGCAAGCTCTTCCCCCCTCCCAGGGCACCTGCCTATTTGATCTTTGGATAACTTTGATCTAAGCCAGTCTTTCTTATGTTGAGTCGAATCTGCTCCCTGGAGCCTTCAATCCTCAGTTCCCAGAAGAAACTTTGGCTCCTTCCCGGTCCTGTCAAGTCTTCTGTTCCCCCGTCCTTCCCAGTATTCCTTGCACAACAGACCTGAAGGTTTTCCTCGTGCAATTTTGTGATTTTCCTCACACAATTGGAAGGGCAACTATGTCTCAAGAAAATGGTGCTTTCTATCAGGAAGAAAAAGGGAATTCTCCAAATATGTGGGATACTAGTAAATTGAGCTCTTTTGAAAACATTCATTCATGTCATGTTAAATTTGCCATGAAAGCCTTATTCAACTGGATCTCATTCAAAATTTGATATTTACAAAGTTTAGATCACCTGCCACTCTGCGACATGACCTTAGGAGGAAGTAGGGTAAAGAAGTATTTCTTTATTAGTCCAGGGTCTGGAAACCAGTGTCCATGTGCCATGCTAAGAGAATGGTCTTGACAAAGTGAGAAAGGTCACTTTTCCTAAGAAAAGCTTACTTTTGATATTAGTTAACCTTTCAAAATTGAACCGATAATTCTTCTACAATGCTAAGGATTGGGAAAGCTGTTTCTGATATGATGTGGGAAAAGCAAGCCACCTGAAGCAGGCATCTTTTCAAGCATTAGGACCACTGTTATCATTGTGCTGAATATAGTACCTCCTTTACAAAAACACGTAGTCCACTCAAATATTCTCTACAGCTGATTAAACTACTTGCTGAGCACTTGGGTGAGATGATTAACTCTTTCAGGCAGATGGTGACATCCAATTTTATCAATAATTGAATATTGCTAAACATATATATTATATATTCTTTCTGTCTCTCTCTATATACCTCTCTATATACATATTATGTGTAACTCTATATAACATATTTTCTCTCTCTATAATATATATATTATATATAACTATATGTATTTTTCCTATATATATTGATATATCTCTATATATTATATAACTGTATAAAAACACTGTGTGTGTGTGTGTGTGTATGTGTGTGTGTGTGATATCCTCTTTCTCTTCAACAGCTTCAGAAGTAGTTAGATCAATAGAACCACTTTACCTTATTTTAAACCCATAATGGGGAAAGTTGCTTGCTTGTAATGAGAGGGTATTTGTCGGATTGAAAAAACATAATATTTTGATGGTGCTTGACATTTTCTACAAGAAAATTTGGGGTTTTCAAAACAAACACGTAGAGTATCTTTACATCATATTACCCAAACCCATGATAAGTACTGGTTTTGGGGGCTTAACGGAGTTTTACTTCCACTATAACACTAGCTTTGATCCTAAAATATAGTGTTGTCTTATCTTCGTCTACAATGGAAAACCCACTGGCATGTTATAGAAGACATGGGGCTCAACATTAACATTCTTACTTTGAAAATAATATCTGAATTGCTGTGGCAACTGAGCTCTTTTTGTGGTCAAACCTTCTCATCTTGTTCCATACCACAGTACAACTGAGATCGCCCCTTTATTAATAAATTATAGACTGCTGGACTCAGATGAAACTTTATGATATATACTGCTTCCAGCTTTATCATCTATGATCTAATTTGTCTTCACCATTATTATTCCCACTTTACAGATGGAACTAAGATATTGAATCACAGAAGTAGTACGTGGTAGAGATGGGTCTAATCTCTGGTTTCCTTGACTCCACATAATAATATCTACCATTATGTTGAGCACCTACTATGTTCCTGGTACTGGGATGGGCACTTGATGTTTATTACCTTTGATTCATAAAACAGCCCTGGAAGGAAACCCTCCATTATCCATTGTCTGGCTTCAAAGCCTGTTCTTTTGCCCTGGCCATTTCCGAGATTTTACTTTACGTGTTTCCATTACGCATGCCTAGGCAACCTTGCTGGGGGGCTAACAGTAAAGAGTTGGAGGAACCAAAGTGGTGTCCAACATTGTCTTCCATTTGTCTTACAAATGAACTATTCATCAGTTGGATTCTCCATTGTATTTTTGTGAAGGAATTCTTTTCCAGGGACAGGTAACACCACAGCCTAATTCACAGGAATTATTCTCAGGAATTCAGCATCTATTTTGCTGTAGAACTGTCTAGTCCAGATTCCTAAAATCAAGCATTTTTTAAAACAGTTTTTTTTTAACGTTTATTTATTTATTTTTGAGATAGAGAGAGACAGAGCATGAATGGGGGAGGGGCAGAGAGAGAGGGAGACACAGAATCGGAAGCCTGACGCGGGGCTCGAACTCACAGACCGCGAGATCGTGACCTGGCTGAAGTCGGACGCTTAACCGACTGCGCCACCCAGGCGCCCCTAAAATCAAGCATTTTTAAGTAAAAGACAGTGAGGAAGGGAAAGGCTTGACCTTTGGAACAAGAATTTGTTCCAATAAGGCTACTTCAAAGATTACTTCTCGTTGATTTGAGTCTTTGCTGTAGACCTTTAAAAAATCACCTTGGGGATAAACATTTGTAGAATTCATTTTCCTACTCTGGAAATTGTCTGTTCTCTGTTTTACTAGGACCGTATACTTCAGTTCCCATTGATGCATAGATTAACTTAAAAGGCAACACTCTCAACAGCCTGGGGATAATAGTTAGGAGGATGAATTAGATCATAGATTACAAAACTGGAAAGCACTGTTTATCTTAAGATTACTAGCATCATAGCTTTCTTGGGGACCGGGCATCATCATGATTATAAGGATGAACAGTGTGACTTTGTGGGCAAAGCCTCAGAGAAAACTATTCCCGTGGGTGGTATTGTTTGCGTCTTACTGTAGGCAAAGTGTCCCTGATAGATTCTGTAGTTTACACAGTCCTGGGTATAATTACATATAATTGGTGCTCGACCAAATGAAAGTTTGATAAGACAGTTTGAGCTTGGTAGGGCAGTTCACTCTCCAAATTTGAGTCTTCCAGCGAGGCATACATAACACTGGATATGCTGTGGCTATGACGGATGAGAAAATGGGTGCTCTGGTTCTAAATGACTTTGTGTTTTGGGAAAGAGAGCACCACATGAAATCCTTGATGGGTTAGGTGAGGGGCAGGAGGAGAGAATGGCGGGGTTTAAACCCAAGGGCTTTTGTACCTATATTAGTTTCCTAGGGTTGCTACTCTAATAAATTGCCACAAACTAGGTAACATAAAACATCAGAAATTTATTCTCTCATAGTTTTGGAGGGTGGAAGTTCAAAATCAAGATGCTGACAGGGCCACACTCCCTCCAAAGTCTCCAGGGAGACCCCCTCCTTGCCTCTCCCAGCGTCTCCTGGCTCCTAGCATTCTTTGGCTGTGGCCACACCACTCTCCTCTCTGTCTCTGTCTGTACATGGCCTTTCCCCCGTGTCCCTGACTCTCTAATCTCCTCTGCCTCACTCTCATACCTGCCATTGAATTTAGGACCCACCAAGTAATCCAGGATGATCTCATCTTGAGATCCTTAGCTTAACTGACAACTGCAAAGACTCTTTTCCAAGTAAGGGTTACATTCCTGGGCTCTGGGGCTTAAGATATGGCATGTTTCTGAGGGGACACTACTTGGTAAATTGTGTGACTATTAATTTACTAAATGTTATCACCCTCTCTAGAGCATCTCAGTTTCCCTATGTGTGAAATGGAGCTACGGACAGTATCTGTTTCACAGAACTGCATGAAGAGCATATCAGATGAGGCACATTGGGCACTAGTGTGTATTTTAGCAGTTGCTATTATTATTACACGACTTGTATGCTATTTGTATGCAAAGACGTTTTACTTTAAAATTTTAATAAGTGGAACTGACTGATCACCTATTAATTGCCAGGTGTCTGGCAATTTATCTGCATTTCCCCCAACTGTCCTATCAACCTATCAGAGTAGTTAACATTAGTCTTGTTTTTTGATGGGGAAGCTGAAGCTCAGAGAGTTTGAGTAATTTGTCAGAATCTAGAAGAACGGGACCTTGGTATGTTCACTTTCAAGTCAACAGTGACTTGAAGCCACTGAGGAGAGAAAGTCAGGAAACGAATTCTGAAGCTATGCCCACCCGGACCCCCTTTCTGGTGCTGGGGCAGAAAGTGCACCCAGAAAGATCTCCACGGTATGAGGAGAGTCTTCTCTGCCTCCGAAGCACCCCACCCAGGGCACACTGTCATGGCCTCTGGATGATCCTAGCACAGATCTGGGGTATTGGGCCTTTGCACAAAGAATAAAGGGGGACCAAGGTCCTCACTCTTGGGCTGGATCAGATCAAGATTGGCCTGTGGGTGTCAAGAGAGGATTTTGGGGGGTCTTGGGCCCCATGATATTCAGACATCAAGTGAGTGACCTATAGGTAATTAGGAGTTGTTTGCATAAAAATTCGATATCAATGTTCATTGTTTTTCTCTGATTCTATACTCCATGTTCATTATAGAAAATCTGGAATTTTCTTTTCATAGAAGAAAGTATGAAAAGCATAAAGGAAAATGCAAATGAAAAAAGAATCACTTACAATCTTACTGCTCTACAATAACCAATGTTTATATGGTACGTTTCTTTCTGGTCTGTGTGTGTGTGTGTGTGTGCGTATAATACACACAGATACATACATATTTTTCTTTTAGAAACTAAAATAATGCTCTGTTAAAATATTTTTTGTAACCTAACAGTATATTTGAGCATATTCTTTGGTTGGTCACTCACTCATTCAATCATTCACTTATTCAGCAAAATAGATACAAGGTGACTCTTGTGTAGTTTCTCTGACACACTCAGAGGAGTGTGAGCCCTGTTGGTGGGAAGAGACCACTAGACCAATGGCTAAACCATAGGCCATGAGCTCAGCAACCTCAGACCTGAGTAGGAAGTGCCACAGAGCACATGGAGATGGGACCAGAAGAGCACAAGCCCAGGGCTCCTTCTACAAGGACACAGGTGTATCAGCTCCTGTTGCACACTTCACAAGACATACCTGGAGAGGAACAGAACTCCAACAGACGAATCCACTTAACTGAGTCATCAAAGCAGAGACTGAGTTATCTAAGGAGTGGTTTAAATTATGGGCTTGGGGTGAGGTTACCAGATGGACTAAAATAAAGGTCTTTCTCCACACTGCTCTTTCCATAGCTATGTAGAAGGCAGGCACTTATGAGGAAGTCCAGCTCGCTTACAGACAAAGCAAATGGTGTTTTCTTTGCACATCTGAATTTATGATCCTCAGTACATATTCATTCATTCAAGTAAGTGTTTCATAAAGGCCATTCCAATAACTAATAATTGCTCTGTGCCAGGCAATGCCCTGGGAGTCTGAACGATAGTAGAAGAGACACGACCTGTGTTCTCGTACAGCTTGCACGGCAGTGTTGGTGATAGATCTAACTCAAGGAACAACACAAATAAATATACTATTACAAATCGACAAGTGCTCTGAAAGAAAAGGAAGGACAGGGCGCTGAGCAAATGCATGATGGAGGGTTCACCCACTTTGCGGAAATGAGGAAAGAAATCCCTGGAGAAATGAATATGACCAGAGATCTTACACATGAGTCAGCTGTGTGATGGGGTGGGAAGGGGAAGAATGGTCCAGGCATTGGAAGCCTCATTAGTGGTGGCCGGAGTGGGGGAGGGCCTGAATTACGAAGACTGAGACTGAAGAGTGGGGCACAAGGAGCGCATGCACGACTTTGTGGCCTTTGTAAGGACCGTGCAAGTGGTTGACAGGCTATAAGCCAAGGTCAGAGCTGCATGTTTAAAAGTTTACTTTGCTGGGATCAAGAAGAGATTGCCGTAGGCAAGAATAACCGGAGCAGGGAGCCTGGGAAAGGTTCTAAAGTGGTGGCCGGGAAAGAGCAGGTGTCTTCGACTTAGGGTGGTGGTGGGGGTGGGCAGATGTGAAAGATTAGAAAGATACTTAGAGGAATTCTTACAGGGCTTGGTGGTTGATTAGATGGACAGGGTGATGGGAAAGATGGTGTCCGGGTGTCTGCTGAGAGCAGTTCTTAGGCTTCTTATACAGCAGAGTCATTTAGGAGATATATTTTTTAATGCACGTGGGACTAAACAAAAGTGGAATCAAATTTCTGTTCTGCCATCGATCAGGTTTATGGTCTTGCTAAACTTACAGTTTTCTGATTTGCTCTAGGTGTCTGTAAATAGATATATTAACCGCTACTTCTTTTTATCTTCAATGTATAATTGAGGTATATTTTATTTTTTTATTTTAATTTTATTATTTTTACTTTTATTTTTATTCCAGTGTACTTCACATACAGTGTTAGATTAGTTTCAGGTGTACAATATAGTGACTCAACAATTCTCTACATTACTCAGTGCTCATCAAGGTAAATGTGCTCTTAATCCCCCTCACTTATTTCCCCCATCCCCCCCCCACCTCCCCTCCCCTCCGGTAACCATCTGTTTGCTCTCTATAGTCAAGAGTCTGTTTTTTTGGTTTGTCTCTTTTTTTCCCTTTGCTCATTTGTTTTGTTTCTTTAATTTCACATATGAATGAAATCCTATGGTATTTGTCTTTCTCTGACCGGCTTATTTCACTTAGCGTTATACTATTATACTCTCTAGCTCCATCCATGTTTTTGCAAATACAAGACTTCACTCTTTTTTATGGTTGAACAATATGCCGTTGTATGTATGTAGCACATCTTCTTTATCCATTCATCAGTCAGTGAACACTTGGGCTTTTTCCATAATTTGGCTACTGCAGATAATGCTGCTATAAACTAATAAACTAATTTGAATTAGTATTTTTGCATTCTTTGAGTAAGTACCTAGGAGTGTAATTGCTGGGATATAAGGTAGTTCTATTTTTAACTTCTTGAGGAATCTCCATGCTGTTTTCCAGAGTGGCTGCACCAGTTTGCAATCCCACCAACAGTGCAAGAGGGTTCCCCTTTCTCCAAATCTTCACCAATACCTGTTGTTTCTTGTGTTCTTAATTTTAGCCATTCTGACAGGTGTAAGGTGGTATCTCATTGTGGTTTTGATTTGCATTTCTCTGATGATGAATGATGTTGGACATCTTTTCATGTGTCTGCTGGTCATCTGTATGTCTTCTTTAGAGAAATGTCTGTCCATGTCTTCTGCCTATTTTTTAGTTGGATTATTTGGGTTTTGGTGTTGCATTGTATAAGTTCCATGTGAGTTCTGTACTTCCAACTCATCTGGTCTGCTGTTGAGCCCTCTAGTGCACTCTTCAGTTCAGTTGATGTGTTCTCCACCTCTATGACTTCTCTTTGGTATTTTCTTCTATTTTCAGTCTCTTTGTTGACATTCTCGCTGTGTTCATCCATTCTTCTCCCAACTTTGGTGAACATTTTTATTACCACTACTTGAACTCCTTATCAGGAAAATTACTTAATTCCATTTCACTAAGGTTTTTTCTTCCTGAAGTTTTATCTTGTTCTTTCATTTGGAAAATATTCCTCTGTCTCCTCATTTTGCTGAACT
Organism: Panthera uncia; assembly: GCF_023721935.1. Classification (NCBI taxonomy): domain Eukaryota; kingdom Metazoa; phylum Chordata; class Mammalia; order Carnivora; family Felidae; genus Panthera; species Panthera uncia. The sequence continues at coordinate 1,301,160 of NW_026057576.1, read as the reverse complement.
TTCTGTGTTTGTTTCTATGTATTAAGTGAAACAGCTATCTCTCCCATTCTTGAAGAAGTGGCCTTGTGTAGGAAATGAACTTTATCTCTCAACCTTGCCCTAGCTCTTGGTTGTCTCTCAGATCTTTGTGGCTGTCTAAGGAGCATTGATTTATTCTTGATAGGACCCCGTTGTTGAAGGTGTGCCAAGTCCTATGAGTGTTCCTGAGGGAGAGATCTCAGTCAGTCCATAGTTTCAGGCAGGAGCTTTTAAGGTACGCAAACATATACAGTCCCGCAGGACCACAATCATCAATTTTGCTGGCCTCCAAATCAGGCAATCTGGAGATGTCCCTTTGGCAACAGTTGCAAATTTCGGGGTGCCAGACAAGTGTATGACCTCCTGTCTGGGAGGTACCAAAGAGCTATTGCCAGGCCAAGGGAGAGAGAAATCATGGTGCCAGTATCTCCCCCACCCCCCACCTATGTTCCCTGAGATCATTCCTGTAGCCTCCAGACGTGTAGGAATCCTGAAGTGGAGCCTTTCAGACTCAAACTGTAGGATAAGAACATAGGCCTTTTCTCACAGGAAAACTGGGGATGTGTCTTAGTCTGCTGTCAGTGCAGTGCCCTGGGAGGGCAGTAGTCTGACAAGAACTGTCTAATTGCTTCAGACCTGTGGAGCCCAGAAATGCATTCCTCCCCGGCCACCAGAGCCAAGTACTCAAGGAGAATCACCTGGGTGGGCTGCATGCCCCTGCCAGGTGTCAGGGCACAAGGCAGTGTGGGGGTGGGACGCTTGACCCCATGGCTCTGGGAGGGCCATAGTGCAGTGCAGGAGTGGGGCGTGGCCACTGGCACTCGCAAGGAACAGGGAGAACCCAAAATTGGCTCCCTCCAGCACCTGTGTCCCTGGAGAGAGTCCTGACAGGCTCCTGACCCTCTGGCAGATGCTTTCAGATTAGCAAATGAATCTCCTTCAGATATGGTCTAGATGATTTTCAAATTGCTCCTTTCATGCCAGGTCCCAGGGCGAAGAAGCAGCGTGTGAGCCTCCGAAGAGTGAACTCCTCATTCCCTATGGTTCTCCTGGACATAAGCCTTTTGGTTTTCAAACCCAGATGTTTTGGGGATTTGTCTCTGGTGTGGGTCCCAGGAGTTGAGGTGACTGATGAGCACAAACCCCTCGCTCCTCAGGGAGAAACCCCATATTTGTGACAGCCTCTTGATTGTGGGTTGCCTTGCCAGGGGTAGGGTTTGGGGCTGTGTTTCTGACTCTCCTACCCATCTCAGTGTGACCCTTTCTACCCTTTGTTGCAGAAGAGCTGTTAAGCTAGTTTTCAGGTCTTTTTCAGAGGGAATTATTTCATATGCAACTGTAGATTTGTTGTGTATAGGAGGAGGTGAATTCGGGATATTTCCACATGTTGTCTCCTCTGGTGGGAAAGTTTATGATGAAAAGTTAAATTTCTTTAATAAGAAAATGGCTATTCAAGCTGTTTGTTTCTTTTTGTGTTAGCTCTTGCAGTTTGTGTCTTTTAAGTGATTTATTCACTTCAACAAATTTATCCATTTCTCTAATTGACAGAAAATTATTTATATATTTCCTTATTATTATGGAAAGTTCTCTAGAATATATAGTAATATCACTTTTCTAATTCCTGCTGTTATAATTTGCATCTTCTCTCTTTTTTAATGGGTTGTTCTAGCTAGAGGTTTAGCAGGGTTTTTTTTTTCAATATATGAAATTTATTGTCAAATTGGTTTCCATACAACACCCAGTGCTCATCCCAAAAGGTGCCCTCCTCAATACCCATCACCCACCCTCCCCTCCCTCCCACCCCCCATCAACCCTCAGTTTGTTCTCAGTTTTTAAGAGTCTCTTATGCTTTGGCTCTCTCCCACTCTAACCTCTTTTTTTTTTTCCCTTCCCCTCCCCCATGGGTTTCTGTTAAGTTTCTCAGGATCCACATAAGAGTGAAAATATATGGTATCTGTCTTTCTCTGTATGGTTTATTTCACTTAGCATAACACTCTCCAGTTCCATCCACGTTGCTACAAAGGGCCATATTTCATTCGAGGTTTAGCAGTTTTTATTGACTTTATTAAATAACAAGCTTCTGGTTTCATTCTTTATTCTCTTTAATTTTTCTTTTTTCTTATGTTATTGATTTCCACCCTGAGTTCTATTATTTCTATTTTTTCTATTATTTCCTTTTTCCCACTTACTTTGGGTTTAATTTGGTTTTCTATTTTCCTAAAGGTGAATGTCACCTTTAAAAAAAAAATTAATGTTTTATTTATTCTTGAGAGAGAGAGAAAGAGAGAGAGAGCATCAGCTGGGGAGAGGCAGAGTGAGAGAGGGACACAGAATCTGAAGCAGGCTCCAGGCTCTGAGCTGTTAGCACAGAGCCCGATGCAGGGCTTGAACTCACAAGCTGTGAGATCACGACCTGAGCCGAAGTCAGACGCCCATCTGACTGAGCCACCCAGGTGCCTCTAAATGTCACGTTTAAAGACTATCTTCTACTGTATGAAGGTCTTGACCTTGACCATCTCCCAGGCCTATGTAATCTCTGAGAATGAGTTTTTGGCTCCCTGTGCTTTGGTCATTTTTCTTTGCCTGGCCTCATTCAGTTTAGTATTCAGCCCAATATTAAGGGGTCCTCTGTGTAGATTTGTACATCTGAGTGCTTTCCTCATCTTTGATGTGCTGCCCTGCAATTCGCTTGCCTCTGAACTCCAATTTCTGTCTTCTCAGTTCAGCAAGACCACCACACTCCACTTGGGTTCCTCGTGCTTGCGTCACACTCTGAAATGTGCTGTCAGGCAGAAGCCTTCAGGAATCTTCTTTGCTTCTCCTCTTCCAGAGATCACAGGCTTGTGCTGTCACCCAATGTGTAAAGGCAGTTTTTGTATGATTTGTACAGTATGATTTGTACAGTTTTCTCATTGTTTGTGCCAGAACAGCAAGTTGTAAAACTCACTCCACCATAGTTGGAAGCGGAAGTTCAGATACTTTATGTTTAGTGATAGGATTAGTGATAGGATTGATAGGATTGAATGTAAGTCTACCTTCTCTCTATTTGTTCCCAATTTGTCCTACCAGTTTGTTCCTCATTTCCTGCCTTCTTTTGGTTTCCTTGAAAGTAACTTTTAGTATTCTATTTTCTTAATTGACTTTAAACTTAAATCTGTTCACCAAAAACCATAAGATATCTAGGAATAAACTTAACCAAAAAGGTAAAAGATCTGTACTCTGAAAGCTATAGAACACTTACAAAAGAAATCGAAGAGGACACAAAGAAATGGAAAAACATCCCATGCTCATGGATTGAAAGAACAAATATTGTTAAAAAGTCTATACTACCCAAAACAATCTATACGTATAATGCAATCCCTATCGAAATACCACCAGCATTTTTCACAGAGCTAGAACAAACAATTCTAAAATTTATATGGAACCACAAAAGACCCAAATAGCCAAAGCAATTTTTCAAGATTGCCAGAAAACAAAAACTGGAGGCATCACAATTCCAGACTTCAAGCTATATTACAAACCTGTAATCATCAAGACAGTATGGTACAAAAACAGACACGTCAATGGAACAGAATAGAGAATCCAGAAATGGACCCACAAACATATGCCCAACTAATCTTTGACAAAGCAGGAAAGAATACCCAATAGAAAAAAGACAGTCTCTTCAACAAATGGTGTTGGGAAAACTGGACAGCGACATGCAGAAGAATGAACCTGGACCACTTTCTTACACCAGACACAAAATAAACTCAAAATGGATGAAAGACCTAAATGTTAGATAGGAAACCATCAAATTCCTAGAGGAAAACACAGGCAGCAACCTGTTTTACATCAGCTGCAGCAACTTTTTACTAAACACGTTGCTGGAGGCAAGGGAAACAAAAGCAAAAATGAACTATTGGGACCTCATCAAGATAAAAAGCTTCTGCATAGCAAAGGAAACCATCAGCAAATCTAAAAGGCAACCGACAGAATGGGAGAAGATATTTGTAAATGACATATCAGATAAAGGGTTAGTATCCAAAATCTATAAAGAACTTACCAAACTCAACACCCAGAAAACAAATAATCCAGTGAAGAAATGGGCAGAAGACATGAATAGACACTTTTCCAAAGAAGACATCCAGATGGCTAACAGACACATGAAAAGATGCTCAACATCCCTCATCATCAGGGAAATACAAATCAAAACCACAACGAGATACCACCTCACACCTGTCAGAATGGCTAAAATTAACAACACAGGCAACAGCAGGTATTGGCGAAGATTTGGAGAAAGGGGAACCCTCTTGGCACTGTTGGTGAGAATGCAAACTGGTGCAGCTGCTCTGGAAAACAGTATGGAGGTTTCTCAAAAAGTTAAAAACAGAACTATCCTATGTTCCAACAATTGCCCTACTATGTATCCCAAAGGATACAAAAATACTGATGCAAAGTGGCACATACACACTAATGTTAATAGCACTATCAACAATAGCCAAATTGTGGAAAGAGCTCAAGTATCCATCGACTGATGAATGGATAAAGAAGATGTGGTATGCAGACACACACACACACACACACACACACCATGGAATATTACTCAGCCACCAAAAAGAATGAAATCTTGCCATTTGCAACCATGTAGATGGAGCTAGAGTGTATTATGCTACGTGACATAAGTCAAACAGAGAAAGACAAGTACCATAACATTTCACTCATTTCTGGAATTTAAGAAACAAAACAGATGAACACAGGGGAAGGAGGGGGCAGAGGGAGGCAAAGCATAAGAGACTCTTAACTATAGAGAACAAACTGAAAGCTTCTGGAAGGGAGGTGGGTGGGAGATGAACTAAATAGGTAATAGGTATTAAGGAGGGCACTTGTGATGAGCTCTGGGCATTATATGTAAGTAATGAATCACTAAATACTATTCTTGAAACCAACATAATCTTTGTTAACTAAGTAGAATTTTAATAATTTTTTTAAAAACTTCAAAAAAATAAAGTTAAATCTCTTTAACATATTTTAGTGGTTGTTGTAGAGATTTCACTATACATTCTCTACCAGAAACTTTAGTGGCTCCTGGATGGTTCAGGCGGTTAAGCATCCCACTCTTGATATCGGCTCAGGTCATCATCTCACGGTTTATGATTCAGCTTGCGATTCTGCCCCTCCCTCTCTCTCTGCCCCTCCCCTGCTTGCTCTGTCTCAAAACAAATAAATAAACATTAAAAAATTAAAAAACTAAACCTTAAATTAATATTATGCCACTTCACATACAATGCAAGAACCTTATAACATTATAATTCCATTTATATCTCTAGACCTTCATGCTGTATTGTCATACATTTTATTTCTACTTACATATAAATAATGCAATAAATACATTTTTATTATTTTCACATTTTACAGACAATATACTTTTAGGGAACTTAAAAATAGTTTTTTATATGTACCCATAGATTTATCATTTGTGGTGATTTTTGTTCTTTCTTGCAGATTCAAGTTTATATCTAGGATAATTCCCTTCAGCCTCAAGAACTTGCTTTAGCATGCAATGAAGATTCGCTAGCAATTAATTCTTTCAGTTTTTGTTTGTCTGCAAAGTCTTTATTTTGCCTACATTTTCTTTAAAAAAAGTTTTTTTTAATGTTTATTTATTTTTGAAAGACAGATCATGAGCGGGAGAGGGGCAGAGAGAGAGGAAGACACAGAATTTGAAGCAGGCTCCAGGCTCTGAGCTGTCAGCACAGAGCCCAGTGGGGGCTCAAACCCACGAACCATGAGATCATGACCTGAGCCAAAGTCGGACGACCAACTGACTGAACCACCCAGGCGTCCCTTGCCTACAACAAAAGAGATTTGTTGCTCTACATAGCTTTCTAGGTTGGCATTTTGTCCTTTCAGTTATTAGGAGATGATTTTGGGGGCACCTAAGTGGCTCAGTCAGTTGAGTGTCCGCCTTCGGCTCAAGTCACGAACTCATGGATCATGAGTTCAAGCCCTGAGTCGGGCTCTGTGCTGACAGCTCAGAGCCTGGAGCCTGCTTTGGATCCTGTGTCTCCTTATCTCTCTGTTGCTGCCCCGCTTTCTCTCTCTCTGTCTCTCTCTCTCTCTCTCTCTCTCTCTCTCAACAATAAATAAAGATTAAAAAAATTTTTTTAAAAAGATGATTTTCAATATCCTCTGACTTCTATTCCTTCTGTTGAGATGTCCACCATCATTAACTTTGTCATTCCCTTGAATTTAATGTGTCCTTTTTACTGGTTAGTTGTTTCCAAAGACTTTCCTCTTTATTTTCATTTTTCAAAAATTTGACTATAATGTCTTTTGTATTTATCGTGCTTGAGGACTACTCCTTGGAACTGTGCGTTGTCTTCCATCAGTTTTGGGGAGGAAATGATGATTATCTCACTAAAATTTATTTTGCCCCACTCTCTCTGTCCTCTTCTTCTAGGCTTCAACTGCATATATATTAGACCAATCATTTGCTATTCTTCCTGAGGACTCTTTTTCTCCTTGTGCTATGGGAAGCGAATATTATCTGTTGACTTATTGTCAAGTTCTTAATTTTTCTTCAGCTATGGGGAGTCTTTAATGAAATCTATCCAGTGAATTTTAATTTCAGCACTATATTTCTCAATGCTAGAATTTTTATTTGTTTTCTTTCTAAAGAAAATGTTTCTCTGCTGAGATTCTTTATCTCTTTGCCCTTATTATCTTTCTTGTAAATGCTTTAGCATATTTATAATAGCTATTTTAAATTGCTTGTCTGTTAAATTCAACCTGTAAGTTATCTATAGGCCTATTTCTATTATCTTGATATGGCCCCATTTTCAGGCTTTTTAATTGTCTTGTGTCTTTAAAAAAATCATTATTGTTTGGGGCACCTGGGTGGCTCAGTCGGTTAAGCATCCATCTTCGGACCAGGTCATGATCTCCAGGTCCATGAGTCTGATTCCTGCATCAGGCTCTGTGCTGACAGCTCAGAGCCTGGAGACTGTTTTGGATTCTGTGTCTCCCTCTCTCTCTCCCTGACCCTCCGCTGCTCTTTTTCTCTCTATCAAAAATAAATAAACATTAAAAAAATGTTTTTCAAAACCATTATTGTTTGGGAATGATAAGTTGTAGAGACTCCGAATCATCTTCCTCTAAAGTGTGTTGTTTTGATCTGGAAGGCATTTAAATTACTGGTGGATCACCTCAATCCTGTGAAAGCTTGGTTTTGGGCTTTGCCATTAATCTAGGGCATAACATTTTGTCTTGGGATGTGATTCTTACTCCTAGGGTGTGGTCCTTCTAGTTTTTCAGGAACAGCCCGTCTGCTGAGCCCTATCTAATTAGGTGGGACGTAAACTCAGAACTCTCCAAGCACTCAGAACCTGCTGAGATACAGCTCGAACTCGCTAAGTTGCTGCTTTCTGCTGGATTCCTGGGTGTCTCTTTATGCACATGCCTAGTTTATAAGCTATCAAGGATCTTAAGGAAAGTTTACAGTGATCTGTGAACCCCCCCTTCATTCATTCTGCTCTCTGGGACGCTTCTCTTCCATTTTCAGCCGCCACGGCAGCTCTGAACTTGAAGCTGTGTCTGTCGGCTCCACTGCCTATTTTGGTTTCCATTGAGGCCACTGGACAGTGCCCTCAGTGGAAAAGCTGGTTAAATGTGGAGTTCATCAGTGTGCCTCCCTTCTCTCAAGGAAGAAGGCTCTGCCTGCTCTCGATTGGCTCTTGCTCCTGTGTGCTCAAACTGTCGGTGCTTCTATTCTGACCAGAGTTTGCAATTGTTGTTAGCAGAATGGGTAGTCCAATACAAGCTCTTCCTGCATGACTAGAATTAGAGGATGGAAGGAACTTGAGGAACTTTGAAAAACGTGGATGTTGAGTCCACATCCCAAACCAACTACATCAGAATTTCTGGGTATAGAACCCAAGCGTCAGTGTTTTTAAGGTACCTCAGGCGACTTCTGATAGTAACCAAAGTTACTAAAATGTGTATCAAGTTACCAGAAACATTTATTAAGCCCAGTTCTTTTTATTAATTATTTTTCTTATTTTGATGGTAACCTTATTATTTGTATAGAAGGAAACTGGGTCTTAGGTAAGTAAATATTCCAGGGTCACACAGAATGTTCCAAAGCTGGGATTTGAACGTAGCCTATCTGCCTTCGGACATACAAGTTTAACCCTATGCTTTACTGCAATGCATGAGAGAGGGACGGGCTTAGAGGGGAATACCATAAGTTAATTTTTGAATGAATAGTATTTCATCATATTACCATCATTTATTTTTGAATTTCCCCAATGTAGGATAGTTAGAATACAGTCAATATTTTTACTGTTATGAATTGTTATGCATAGACTCTTTTGTATGTAAAGCTAGGTACATCTAATTGTTTGCTTAGAATGACCTATTAGAAGAATAATCAGGTGGCCAATAGACAGGGACTTTTCAAAGTCTTGGTGCGTGTTGCCAAAGATCCCCAACAATAATGTATACGAATGCTGGGGATACCATAGCTGTGAGTAAATTTTTTACTGGGAAACAATGGGATTGTATGTTATCTTAACTCGTCCATCTGGACTTGGATATTTGATTTCTAGTATATCCTTCTTGTCAAGCTTTACATTTATCCATCGGCATATCACATCTATCTATCGGAATGCGTGTTCCAGTTGCTTGATGGGCTTCCTGGTAAGATGGAGTTGCTACGAAAGGATGAAAGAGGGCTGTCCCTGTCACAGCACACCAACACGTCTATTGTGGAGTCAGGCAGGTAGTTCTACAAGTGAGTCACAGCCACAGACACTTGTCTCTTAAGCCACCTAAGAATTTCCTTGCTATAGTTACCTTTTTGCCATTGCCTTTTCATAATTCCTTGCTATATTTATCTTTGGGTTGACAGAGGGTTGATGAAGTAATAGGATGATATTTAAAAAAACTTGTTACGCCCTTTCTGGAATGACTACCTTCTTGTATGATGGTGAAAGGGCAGGGAAGGGAAGGAGAGCAGATGACAGGATGTGCCCGAGTCTGATTTGACTAGGGCATGACCAAGAGAATGGATTGATAATCTTCATTTTTTCTTTTTTAAAAAGCATGCTTATGACAGACCGATAACATGGCATTTATAGATATTTTGAAGACATTGTTTCAAACAGAAAATATGTTGTAAACTGAGGTAAAATTTTAACACGCACAACTCTAGCTTCAATTTTTCTTCTTTTTTTTTTAAATGCGCTTTTTTCTGGAAAACTGTAAAACAGAATCAGCAGTTTCTCCAAGACATAGCAGTGCTACACGAAAAATTTAAAGTCAGGCTTAAAAGCATGCTTTTCAGGTTAAATCTGGAATGTGCTGAGAAATCAAAGCAACTCTTTGACTTACAATACGAGTGTCCTAAAACCAGATAAAAATAAGTCCTGTTCAATATTCGTATGAGGGTCACTAACTATCAGAACTAATTTCCATCATGTCCGCATGAAAAGCTGCCAACCTGAAAGAGGTAGAGCTTCCACAGATGACTAGTTCTGAAGAAGTCTGCTGTTGTTGTTAATCAACTTCATGTAAGTATAATTTACAGGCAATAAAATGTGCACATTGTAAGTACACAGTTTGGTGAATCTTGACAAATGTGTACGTCCCTGTAACTGCTATCCCAAGCCGGGTATAGAACGTTTCTCCCACCGATCACATTAAGTTCCCTTGTACCCTTTGCAGTCAATCCTCCTCCAACTCCTTGCCCCAGGCAACTACTCATGTGATTTCTGTCACTAGAGATTTGTTCCGCCAGTCGAGAGCTTCACATAAATGTATTCAGACAGTGTGAGCTCTTTGTGTCTGGCTTTTTTGCTCTCAGGATGTTTTTGAGAGGCATCCATGTCATCGTGTGTGTCAGGAGTTCATCTTTCTTATTGCTGAGCAGTAAAGTTGCCATTGTATGGACATACCATACCATACCATATGTCCATGTATGGACATACCATAATTGGTCCATTCACCATAGCTGTCCATTCAACAACAAGGGCAACAGCTGTCCACTCAGAGACAACTTTGTTGTTGTTGTTTTCCCCATGTTTTGGCTTTTAGGAATAAAGCTTCGATAAACGTTTGTTTACGAGGGTTTTTGTGAAAATGTCTTTATTTCTATTTCTAGAAAAGGGGCTGACGAATCATATTGCAAGCCTAAGCTCAAGTATAAGAAATGGCCGATCTGTTTTTTGAAGGGGCTGCACCAGTTTACGTTCCTACCAGCAATGTATGAGAGTTTCTCTTGTTCTGCATCTTTGTCAACACTTCAGCTAGGTGGTCTTTTCATTTTAGCCATTCTACTGAGTGTGAATGTACTTTAATGTGGGTTTCATTCTCTGACAATGACATTGAGGATGTGTTCGTGTGCTTTTTGACCCGACATGTATCTTCTTCTGTGAAAGTCTATTGAAGTCATTCTATTTCCAATGGCCTGTTGTCATGCATTTGTAGGCATTCCTTAGGTATTTTGGAATGAAATTTTTTGGAAGATAATGTGTACTGCAAATATTTTCTCCTAGTCTGTGGCCTATGTCATCATTTTCTTTTTTTTTTTTAATTTTTAATGTTTATTTATTTTTGACAGAGAGAAGCAGAGTGTGAGTGGGGGAGGGGCAGAGGGAGAGGGAGACGCAGAATCCGAAGCAGGTTCCAGACTCTGGGCTGTCAGTACAGAGCCTGATGCGGGGCTCGAACCCACAAACCGTGAGGTCATGACCTGAGCCGAAGTCCAGCGCTTAACCGACTGAGCCACCCAGGCGTCCCTCATCATTTTCTTAACAGTTTCTGGAAGAGTCTTTCTCCCTCTCTTTCATATAAATTTATGTGGATTTCCTCTTTTTTTTTTTTTTTTCTTGTCAACTATGGCAACATCAGCACTTTCAGGAAGTATTGTTCCTTCTACAAAAGACATAGTATTCAGACAATCTTAGCCTTTTCCTATCACAGCTTGCCATTTAAAACAGTCTGTAGGGCTTCAGAAGCCCAACACTGCGTTGTGGATGATGTGTTTCATTACGTGAAGGTCAGGGAAACAACTCTTTTCATGCTTTAAGGCAGCTGAAGATTTGTATCAAATCCCCGCTTTCAGGCTTGTGTCTCATCTGCGACTGTTTGGCAAGTACCAGCACTAAAAAGTACATGAGGATGGGGAGGCAAAAAAGGATGTGACCCAGATGAGAAATGAAAATGCACTTTAATGGAAAGTCATCAACTTTCTCCTTCATACCAAGCTCCCCAGCCAGTGGAGAAGGCTGAAATTGCCACATGACCATTTTATGACTCAATTATAATTAATCTTTTCCAGTACAAAGCTGACTGTGTTGGGCACCATATGTCCTAAACTTCCATCAGTATCCATAGGCAGAAATTTTTGGCATGGAACATTTTTTAAAATGACCAAACCCTGTGTATCCTCGAGGCTCACTCTTACATCTCAAAGACCAGAACTAAGTGGATCACTGAGCATCCTGTATCATTTCTCTAAAAAACTGTCATCTTCTGAGCCAGAGTTGTTTCTTGGAATGGCCATTCAAAAATTGTCGGCAACGACTTTCTGGTCACCGTCTGTCCTTTAGATCTTAATATTCAGAGCCACCAATGTGGTCTTTCATAATATTTTGCTGCAATTCACCAGATACGGGGCCTGGAAAACAATGATGATATTTACTACAAATAAGATTTTGTACAGAAAAGACAGGAATGACCAAGTAATAGAAGCAGGCTTAAGAAAAGTTGCCTGTTCCAGCTTAAATTCATGCGGAATCACAATTTTGTCCTAATAAATACAGATCAGTGGTGACAAAATGGAAAAGGGCCCGTGGATCTGGTACCCCACTTGTATTCAGGGTCTGCGGTTAGAACCCAGACTAAGGTACCAAATTCTCTCAAACTTCCGTTGTCTTATCAGACTCACTCCAAATGTATCTGTGACTTTTTATTCTGCGTATTTCAGTTGCGCTGTCTGAAGCAACACCACATCGATTTTTCCGGGCACGATATTTTTTGTTGGAAGATGCACAGCAGATTTAAAGGATTTTAAGTGAGTTAGGGTTTGTGTTGGAGATGGGTGTCTGCAAATCACCGAAAACCAGTTTGCCTTCTTTTTCTTTTCACGGGGGTGAGGAGAGTGATCTAGGGAAACTAGTGAAGGCTCCCCATGTTTTCTCTTCTCTCCCATCTGAAGCCAGTGCCAGCCCTTCTGTGAGGCGGACCTGTCCTCGAAACTCACGTGGAGTAACCGGGAGAGACCAAGGCCTGGTGAGTCCCACTGTTTCTGTGAACCGGTCAGGACTGTCTCCACCCAGACTGACCACCTTTGCGGCTGCTGTAGGAACCTCCCTGGAGAGGAAGAAGAGGAGAACCCGGCTTCAAAGTCTGGAGGGCTGGCCTTCTTACTCAATTCCGTTTGTTTTGGAGAAGGGCGAAAACGAGGAGTCTGCCTCTGTGCCAACTATAATTAATGCCTGAAGTAAAGCCCAGACCGCATGTCGGGCGTCTCACCCCGTCTTCTGTCTTCATGCTTCACTTGAGCTGCTTTACCTGAGACAGGCAGACTGGTCATGTCTCCACCGGGCAGAGGAGCCCTGTAAGACCCGAGACCCAAGCTCCACGAGCCAAGTTCTCAGACTCATTTGCAGTGTGGTTTGGGAATAAAAGCAGATTCCCCTCAGCAGCAGTAATAGGGAAGGCCACAGTGCCTTTTCCTGTACATCACCTCTCTTGATCTGAATCCAACCACACACACAGGGAGAGGTGAAGCTGGCATCGTTATCCCCTTTAACAACGTAGTAAACAAGACTTATCAGAGGATAGGAATTGAGTGGCTTTTGTGTTTCAGCACTGAGCTACAAAAACTGTTAGGAATACAGACTCAGGCCTGGTTCTTTCTACGGGGGTTCATCTAATCGGAGGTTTGAGATTATCACACAGGAATTAATGACAGGGCGATCAGGGGCCTCACACACTAAGGTTCCACGGATGCTAAGTGGTGTGGAGGAAACTGTCAAGCATAGTACCCAGGGAGAGGGAGAACTCGCAAGGACAGAGTAGTTAGGTCTTCACCGAAGACTTGAACTGTATTTTCAAGGCTGGAGAAGACTCATGTGAGCAGATAGAAGGGGGAGGGAAACCAGGCTGGGCGCATGATAGCAGCAGAACGCAGATGTCCCATCGTATAGCTTGTAGGAGATGGAGAGAAGACCCGCCTGCCCAGACCAAAGGCTGGGGAAGGCATTATAGGGAGACGGGATTTCCTTGCTTCCTGAGTCTGGCAATGGGTTTGAGTGCCTATCCTCTCCCTACCTCACGAAGGGCTCTGTGTGGAGATGCGCCCTGGTGTTTGGTCTTCTTTTCAGTCCTTGCGTTGCAGAAAAGGAACAGGAGATTCTCCACTTCCAGCCAGTTGGGATCCGAGTCTGATTTGCGTTGAGCAGATCAGACCCTCTCCGGCCGGCGCTGGAGCCTAAGTGATGCAGAACCGCGACTCTGCTCCTCTGGCAGGCACGGCTGGGAGGGTGTTCGTTCAGTGGAGAGCCCAGGACGAGCCAATAGCTAGGAGGAAGTCAAGAGGCGGGCCCCGGGGCAGATCACGACAGTGTAGTTTGGGTCTGGGGCCGGGGGAGACGGTGTGGCTTCTGAACCAGATGGAGGCAGAAGAGAGGTGTTCTGGGCTGGTAGCAGTTTCCTTGGTGGCCTGGTCCCGAGGTGTGGTTTGGGGAGTCATTTCTAAACCTTGAGTCTTTTTCTTCGACCCTTTCATAACACCGTAGGCTGTTGACTACCCTATACTGAACCTCTTCCTGCTAAAAGTAAGCTACCGTGGACTTGCTCTCTGCAGCTGAACCCTCACTGATCACGCCAGTTCCTGGTCTTACATTGTGAGCAACAGTGCACACTTTGAGCAACTGAAGAGAAAGCCATATACGAAGCATGCTTCTCCCCTTGTTAAAGAGAAGGAAGTTCTGTTGTGATAGCTCCCAGCTGAATTCACTATGGGAGCCTGTTATGCCCAGAATTCATGATCCCCAAATACCGCCAGGGAGCCGAGTCCGATGTAAAAGCAAAAAAGCCTTTATTCGAGCTAGCTCGAGCTCAATCCCCTACCTGCACCGACGCAGCGGTGAGATACCAGGGAGAGCGCGAGTTTTCAAAGCCCGAAGGTTTTATTGGGGCCTAGGGGCAGTTGGTGAGGTAATAGCTATGGCCTCAGCCGATTGGCTGGTGAAGGGTCCAAGTTCTGTTGGGCAGGTGGGGGAGGGTGTTGCTCAAGGGGAGCACCAACTCCCCTAATGGCAGTTGGTGAGGTCCGAGTTCTGTTAGGCAGGTGGGGGAGGGGGTGGCTCAAGGGGAGGAGGTGTGGTCAAGGTGAAGGACACAGAACAAGATGGAGTCGGCTGGCGTAGGCCCGCCCTTTCATTCCCCCCTTGTCATGTAGCTTACGGACCCAATCATGGGACCGGCTGCATTTATGGTGACAAGGGGAACAGAGTTTGGAGGTTTACGCAAAGTTCTGGGAAGCAAGTGTCCCTGGTGTGGCTCTGGGAGGTCTGATTAAGTATTGTCCCCAAGCTGGTGTCTATGATCTGCCAGGTGATGTTTGGGGGGCATGGGGACTCCCGGCAGCATGAGCAATGACAAGCAGAGTTAACAGAGTTATCAATATTAGGTGGGTCAAATGCGCTGTAGCTTGAGCTTGAGCGGGTTGTGTTGGTCCCGACTGATGGCCCATCACGTGACGAAGTCCTTCCGGATTGAGGAGGGGTCCGCTGGCCGAACGTGGGTGTGATGGACCCAGGTCGCGATGCCGTCTACTTTGAGAGCGGTGGGGGTTGTCAACACCACGATGTAGGGTCCCTTCCAGCACGGCTCGAGGGTCTCTCAGTGGTGCCTCTTGATGTAGACCCAGTCTCCTGGGCTGTACTGATGAGGTGTCGGGGTCGGGCCAGCCTCGTAGATGGCACAGAGGCATGGCCAAATGTCCTCGTGCGCCCTCTGGAGCCCTCTCAAGGAAAGAAAAATTCTTGATCTTTAAACTCAGCAATAAGTTCAGCTCGAAGGCTGGGAATAACGGGGTGGCCTGCCAAACATGATCTCGTAGGGAGTAAAACCCAGAGTGTAAGAAGTGTTTCTAACCCGGTAAAGGGAGTACGGTAGGAGAGTCACCCAGTCCCCGCCAGTCTCCATGGTTAATTTGGTAAGGGTCTCTTTTAGGGTTCTATTCATTCTTTCTACCTGTCCTGAGCTCTGGGGCCTATAAGCACAATGTAATTTCCAGTTTGCCCCCACCGCCTTGGCTACTGCCTGTGTTACCTGCGAGATAAAAGCTGGTCCATTGTCTGATCCTACCATGGCAGGAAAACCGTACCTGGGTAAGATGTCTTCTAGTAGCTTCTTAGCCACCGTCTGAGCCGTTTCATGCTTGGTTGGGTATGCCTCCACCCAGCCAGAGAAGGTGTCTGTAAATACTAAAAGATATTTATAACCATACTTTCCTGGTTTGACTTCAGTGAAGTCGACTTCCCATTGGGCTCCCGGTCTGGTGCCTCTGAGCCTGGTTCCTTTTTTATTTGATGTGGCTCTCGCGTTGGTGAGTTGGCAGGTCTTGCAGGCAGATACAACTTGCTCTATTTTGGTGTCCTGTTGGTGAATCTTGATTCCGGCATGTCAGATTAAGTCTTTTAATTTTCGGGCCCCCATGTGAGTAGACTGATGCATGTGCTCTAATATTGAGTCTGGCAGCGCGAGCTCCTTGTTAGGTGTATACCACCATCCCTTTATCTCCTGGGCCATGGGGAGTTTCTTGATCCGCTGTAACTCCTCCTGGGAGTATTTGGGCTGGTCTGGTAAAACTGGGTCTCCCGGGTCCGGTAGTTGTATGGTCATGGTGGGGACTGGAGTAAGGGCTACTGCCTTGGCTGCCTGGTCAGCCTTTCGATTACCTCTAGCTACTGGGTTATCAGCTTTTTGGTGCCCTTGGCAGTGGATAATGGCTAGCTTGGCAGGAAGCCATAAGGCCGTAAGCAGGTTAAGTATCTCCTGCTTATTTTTTATAGTCCGTCCTTCTGCCGTCAGTAACCCCCTCTCCTGATAAATTGCCCCATGAATATGAGCTGTGGCAAATGCATAACGGCTGTCTGTGTAGATGTTAAGCCGTTTTCCAGCTCCCAGCATCAGCACCTTGGTGAGGGCTATGAGCTCCGCTCGCTGGGCTGACGTTCCGGAGGGTAGAGCCTCCGCCCATACGGTGTCCATTTCAGTGACCACCGCTGCACCCGCATACCTGTGTCCATCTCGCACAAAGCTGCTGCCATCAGTGAACCAAGTAGCCTCGGCATCGGGGAGGGGCCGGTCGGTCAGGTCCGTCCGGAATCCATGTACTTGCTCCAGGATCCCCGCACAGTCATGTAGTGGAGCACCTAGGTCAGGGTCGGGCAGCAGGGTTGCAGGATTGAGGGCTGCACTGGGGTGGAACCGCACTCGTGGAGGGTTGAGTAGGAGGCTCTGGTAATGAGTCATATGTGTATTGCTCATCCATCTATCCGGAGGCTGTTTCAGGACCCCTTCAATGGCGTGTGGGGTCGTGATCCAGATCTCCTGTCCTAGGGTCAGCTTGTCTGCATCCTTGACTAGGAGTGCTGTCGCCGCAATAATTCTTAGGCATGGTGGCCAGCCAGCAGCCACTGGGTCTAGTTTCTTAGACAGGTAAGCCACTGGGCGGTTCCAGGGGCCTAAGGCTTGAGTTAGAACCCCTTTTGCTATTCCCTTATGTTCGTCTACAAAGAGGTGGAAGGGTTTCGTAATGTCTGGTAGGCCCAGGGCTGGGGCACTTAGGAGGGCCTTTTTTAACTGATTAAAGGCAATTTCTTCTTTTTCAGTCCATTTAAATGTTTTCCCCTCTTTGGTAGCTTCATATAGGGGCCTGGCGATCTCAGCAAAACCTGGAACCCAGAGGCGGCAGTAGCCGGCTGATCCTAGGAATTCCCTCACTTCTCTTCGGGAGGTGGGAGTAGGGATCTTTAGGACAGTTTCTTTTCTGGCATCTGATAACCACCGCTGTCCGCCCTCCAGGATATATCCCAGGTAACTTACCCTCTCCCTGCATATCTGAGCCTTCTTCACGGATGCCCGGTACCCTAAGGCCCCCAGGGTAGCCAGCAGGTCCTGGGTCCCTCGCTCACAGTCTTTGGCCGTGTCGGCAGCAATCAGGATGTCATCTACGTACTGTAGGAGGGTGAGGCCAGGGTGCTCCCTTCTGTACTCACCCAGGTCCTCGTGTAGTGCCTCGTCGAAGATGGTGGGTGAATTTTTGAACCCCTGAGGTAGCCGTGTCCAGCTGAGTTGCCCACTGTAGCCCTCCTCCGGATCATGCCACTCGAAGGCGAACAGGGGTTGGCTCTGGGGTGCCAACGGCAGACTGAAGAAGGCGTCCTTTAAATCTAGCACAGTATACCAGACCCTGGAGGGCGCCAAGGAGCTCAAGAGAGTATATGGGTTGGGAACAGTTGGGTGTATGTCCGCGACCCTCTTATTTACTTCCCGGAGGTCTTGTACTGGTCGGTAGTCATTTGTGTGAGGCTTTTTGACCGGCAGTAGGGGGGTGTTCCAGGGAGACTGGCAAGGAACTAGTACCCCTAGGCTTCGTAGTCTCCGGATGTGTGGCTGGATCCCCTTCCGGGCCTCCTGAGACATGGGGTATTGTTTGATCCTTAGTGGACTCTCTCCTGGCTTGAGCTCTACCAGGACTGGGGTCCTGTGAGTGGCTAGTCCCATCCCCCCCGTCTCTGCCTAAACCGAGGGGAATTCTTGTAGCCATCTGTCTATATTATCCTCTCTCGGGAGCGCCTCCTGGTGGAGGAGGTATTCATCCTCCAGTTTCATGGTCAGGACCTGGATGGGGTGGCCCTTGCCATCAGTGACCTGAGGCCCCCCTTGTCTGAAAGTTATCTGAGCTCCAATCTTGGTAAGTCCCGTCCTAACAGCGGGTAGGGGCATTCTGGTATTACCATAAAGGAGTGGGATACCCGGCCCGTTCCCAAATCTACTGTTCTTCGGGTAGTCCATGAATACTGGCTCATACCAGTTGCCCCTTGTACCCAGGGCTTCTTGCTGGCTAGTTTTCCTTGTGGGGTGCGGAGGACCGAATGTTGTGCTCTGGTGTCGACAAGGAAGTCAACAGGGGTCCCCTCCACTTTAAGAGTTACACTGGGTTTGGGGAGAGGGTCCGAACCCCGACTCCCCTAATCACTTAGTTCATCTAGCTCTAGGACTTTTACTCGATCAGTCTTGCTTCCCTTCCCGCCGGCCCTTTTTGGACAATCTCGGGCCCAATGCCCTATCTCCTTGCAGTATGCGCACTGATCCTTCTGCAGCCTCTGCTTCCCCACCTTGGTGGTTCCTTTACCTTTTCTTGCATCGTCTGCCAGCTGCCGGAGACGGCGGTCTCGTTCCTCGGGGGAGTCAGCAGTGGTAGCTAGTAGTATTCTGGCCAGGTCTCGAGTCTGCTTACTGCTGGCAGCCGCCATGGCGCGAGCCTGCTTGTCCTCAGGAGGCTCCCGGTTATTATATACCTTTTCGGCTACCACCAGTAAGTCCTGCAGACTTTTTTCTCCTAGTCTATCTATTTTCTGTAATTTTCTCCTAATGTCTATGGCCGATTGGTTTACAAAGGCCATGATAACAGCTTCCTTGCTTTCCGGAGCCTCTGGATCCATGGGGGTATAGGTACGGAATGCCTCCATGATCCGTTCTAAAAAGGCAGCTGGAGATTCATCTTTTCCCTGTTGTACATTTCCTACCTTGGCCAAATTGGTTGGCTTTCTAGCAGCCATTCGGAGACCCCCCATTAGAGTCTGGCGGTAGACCCGGAGCCTCTCCTTACCTTCTGCCGTGTTGAAATCCCACTGGGGCCGAGTTAAGGGGAAGGAGGCATCTATCTGAGCCTGGTTGGTGGTGGGATTCCCCTCTGCGCCCGGAACTAGTTTTCGGGCCCCATTGAGGATTCTTTCTCTTTCTTCAGTCATGAACAGGACCTGCAAAAGCTGCTGGCAATCGTCCCACGTGGGCTGATGGGTAAAAAGAACAGAGTCTAATAAATCAATAAGCCCTGCCGGTTTCTCGGAAAACTTAGGATTCTGAGCTTTCCAATTGTAGAGGTCACTAGTGGCGAAAGGCCAATAGTGATGGGGCTGATTCCCCTCCGCGTCTGGGGGTCCGGTGGCTCACAGGGGCAGAATAGTGGAGTCGGCGGCAGCGGAGGCGGATTGCTCCCTCTGAGCCCTTTGTCTGGTAAAGGGCGGGCTTCCCACTGGAGCATTTCCGCCTCCCGCTCTTGGAACAGGGTCTGCCTCCCCCGGAGGGGGAGGATGGTGTTCTTCCGGCATCCTAGAAGGGTTATACGGGGGAGGAAAAATTAATTCTTCTTCAGTACCCCCCTGTAAGACAGGGTAGAGGGGTGCTGAAAGCTGGATAAGACTTTTCTTCTTTGTCCCCTGCAAAGCAAGAATGGGTTTTGGGTCTGGAGGGAGCGGGGCTAGGAAGGGCTTAAGCCAAGAGGGTGGGTCTTCTACAAGGTCCTGCCAAGTGATAATGTAAGGGAGCTGATCAAGATGGCCCGTCTTAGGCCAAGAGATGATACTCCTGACTCGGTGGATGGTAGGGAGGTCGAAGGTCCCCTCTGGTGGCCATCCTACATTGAAAGTTGGCCACTCGCTAGAACAAAAAAACTGCCACCGACCCTCTCAGACTTCCACACTGAGGTTGTTAGCTCTTCCCCTCACATCCTTAAAGTGATCAATCATAATACTTAGAGGAGTAGTCTGAGTCTGTCCCATAACGTCCATAACGTCCGTCCAGTAAATCCACAGAGCAAAACAGAGAAACACAAATACAGACAAACAGAGGGCCCCTAGAAAGTCTTCCAACTCCATTGAAGCAAAACTGAAAGCTAGCTTAGACCTTTGAGGGGATTCCACATCCCTCCAAAACAGATGAGGGGATTCCACGTCCCTCCAAAGACGATGGCCTCATGCCGACCAGCGGGAGCGACCTGCCTCGTCTCAGAACTTTGAGGGGATTCCACGTCCCTCCAAAACAGATGAGGGGATTCCACATCCCTCCAAAACCGATGAGGGGATTCCACGTCCCTCCAAAACAGATGCGGGGATTCCATGTCCCTCCAGAAGGGAGAATCAGAACGTCTTCCAAAACTCCTGGCCCGTGGTCCTCCAGTGCATCCACTTAGACCGTGTCGGGCACTACCAGAATTAAATGAGCTCACACAGAAAAGACAGAACAAACAGACAGACACTAACCGTGGCCAGTCAGGCTCTCCGGGTGGGGGGTCCCTCGGGGGTCTTGGGGATCCCGGACGAGCCCCCAAATGTTATGCCCAGAATTCGTGATCCCCAAATACCGCCAGGAGCCGAGTCCAATGTAAAAGCAAAAGAGCCTTTATTCGAGCTAGCTCGAGCTCAATCCCCTACCTGCACTGACGCAGCGGTGAGATACCAGGGAGAGCGCGAGTTTTCAAAGCCCAAAGGTTTTATTGGGGCCTAGGGGCAGTTGGTGAGGTAATAGCTATGGCCTCAGCCGATTGGCTGGGGAAGGGTCCGAGTTCTGTTGGGCAGGTGGGGGAGGGTGTTGCTCAAGGGGAGCACCAACTCCCCTAATGGCAGTTGGTGAGGTCCGAGTTCTGTTAGGCAGGTGGGGGAGGGGGTGGCTCAAGGGGAGGAGGTGTGGTCAAGGTGAAGGACACAGAACAAGATGGAGTCGGCTGGCGTAGGCCCGCCCTTTCAAGCCGAAGCCTCATGCTGCTGGGCCAGAACCACAGCTGCCCCAACAGCCCGTTAGGTGCATAACCAGGACCTTGTGTAGATTCAACACAACCATCCTCCCACTCTTGGGTTCTCATGGCTGGTTTGGTGCCAAGGCAATTACATGCTTCCCAGAAGGCACTCTCCTCGGAAAGAGGGAAAATGAATCTTCATGGGATAAGCGATCATCTCTCTGGCATCTAATCTAATCACCAAAGAAAGTTCTCCCACCTTTTTTTTTTTTTTTTTTTTTTTTCAATCAACCCACGGGTTTACCTGTCTGGACCTCTGTGGGGAGCCCTCAAATTCTGAACACAAGGAGGGTGACTGGTGACCAAGGTCTGTGTTGGGCAGCAAATGGGCCTCCTGCTGGGTGAGAGAGAAAGGAGGAGAATCAGGGGTGGGGGGGGCAGGCAAGCATGCCCTAGTTCTTTTTTTTTTTTTTTTTTTTAGGGGAAACCCCCTAAAATTATTTAAATTTTTTTAACGTTTATTTATTTTTGAGACAGAGAGAGAGAGAGAGAGAGACAGAGCATGAGTGGGGGAGGGGCAGAGAGAGAGGGAGACACGAATCCGAAGCAGGCTCCCGGCTCCCAGCCATCAGCACAGACCCCGACGTGGGTCCCAAGGCACGAACCAGGAGATCACAACCCGAGCGGAAGTCAACCGACTTCGCTCAACCGGTGACCGCTCAACGGACCGGGCCCCCCGGGCGCCGCAGCGCGCGCCCTGCCCCCATCCCCGCAGGCCTTGGGCACGCGCACGCGGTGTGCACACCCTCTCCCGGCACGTGGTGTTCCTAGTGCGGGAGCGACGGGGGTGATCAGGAAATCGCACCGTTTCCGGAACGGCTTACGGCGGCGCCGAGAGCACCGGGGGAGCCTTCGGGTCCCCGCCAGGCTGTGCCCGCCACGCCTGCCACTTGGCGCCGGGCGGGTGCTCAGCTGTGGCCGAACGCGCCGCGTGGGGAGCTCCCTCCGCCGCAAGCTCTGGCCTAGCCGAGCCCCCGGCGACCTCTCCGGGTCAGCTTTACCGCCGTGGCCCTCGCTGTCGCCAGCGCCCCGGCCTGCCCTGTCCCGAGCGCGGGGTTCGTCAGCCACTCACTCCTCTGCCGGCGGCGGAGGTGGCCCCCCTCCTCCCCACCCCCTTCCCTGCTGCCCCCCCCCCGCCCGCCCCACTGCAAACACCCGCGCACCCCAGCTGCACTGCCGATCGTCTTGCTCCCGCGCCTGCCCTCCACCCGCCTGGGTGAGAGGCTCCCACACCCACCTGTTCAAGACCCAGCTCAAGGTGGGTCCTGCGTCTCCGAAACCTCCCCGGCGCTCCCCCGGCCAGCCTCTTCCCGCCTCCGGTCTGCTCCTTAGACTCGGCTTCCCCCCTCCCTTGGAACGCTTTTTCTGGCTGCTCTGTAGACTCGTCACTTGGCGGGTCTGTCTGTGCCCTTAGGCTGTGAGCTCCCTAGAGTCAAGGTCCGCATTGCCCTTCAGACCTCTTGCAAGGAGGAGCTGGCACCTGAGAGAAGAAAAGTGAGCTCCCCATCGCCCCAGCTGGGAGGGCCGCGAGCTGGGAAGTCAGGTTAAGGGCAATTTTCATCTGAACTTCAAAAGACTCACTGTTGGTTTTGTTTGCTTGTTTTTCAAACCGTGGCACTCCATAGTGGAAAAATCTACCTTCCCTCGCCGCAGAGTGACTTCGCTGCCTCAGGATTGGGGCTGTGACCGCGGTCCGTCTGTCCTGGGTGTTATGACAGGAGCCCTCAGCCCCGATCCTGCGATGTCACAGCTGCTCCGTGTTCTTGGTGGCCCACAATCCAGAGGGGGCACCAGCCAGAGACTCCTGCTCTGTGAGCTTAGTCCCCAGGCTCGCCAGTCTTTGCTAAGCATTTAAAAAATCCCCCAGGGAACTGAAAAACCCTTGAAGCCCCATGGATGGGGGCCAGGCTTCCGTATTTTTTTTAAGACCGCCAGGTGATTCTGTTGCGCAGCAAAGCTCCCAGACCCCTGGGCCCTCAGCCTGATGGTAGAGGCCTCCCGGGGCCACCTGTGTTCTGTGGAGTCAGAAGTATGAACAGCTAGACCCGGACCCAGGCTGCCGCTTTCTGGGGTCAGCATATTTCAGAGATCAGAGGGCCCTGGCACCCGTGTCCAGAAGGGACAAGCAGGCCTGTGTGCGCTTTGGTCAGTGCAGGAAGGACGTTCGAGGGTTTGCTGAGGGGGGAGGGGACCACCGGGAAAACAGACCCGTTCAAGCCTGGGGGCCGCTGAACGTCAGCACCTCAGGTATCTGAGTGTGGCTGTTAGCCGCTCGGGTTCCTTCTCTGTGCATTAGGATCCTTCTGTTTGCTATTAGGAAAACACGATGCTGGCCAGAGTCGTGTGATTCCCCATCTCTGCCTCTCAGGGGTAATTGAGATAATAAGCTGAAGGCAGACCCGTGATATTTTGTCCAAGTACTGTGCCAGGAAAGAGGATTCCAAAATTAAAAGCGAGTAGTTACTGCCCTTGAGACTCTCTTAGACTAGTGGGGGAGAAGGAACGTGTGAACAAATAGTCCTACAATGTGGTAATTCCGTGGGAAAAATTAGTGTGTTTCATGCACGAGTAGTGGTAAACATAAGCACTGGCTTATCAAAGGCTTCCTGAGATGAGCCCAGAACTTGTTACACGCCTTACACTTGTGGTATCTATTTGGAGTCCAGTGCCCCCTTGCACATCCCGTGGATGAGACAGCTGCCGTCAAAGGTTGCCCAAGTTTCTGAATCCCCGGTGTGAGCGAGAGGCCCAGGTGGGGTTTGACCCCAGTTCCGTCTGCCTCCCAAATACCGGGGCTCATCTGCTGCTCTCCTGCTGCCTCCTGCAACGGCCCTGAGCTGAAGGGGAGCAAGTCAGTTGAAGCTTCACAGATGGTTCCAGAAGGGAGATGAGCTGGATGGATTAATAGGCACCACTGCCAGAAGGATGATCTCGGGAAGAAAGACAGTGAGGGTGGGGGCAGTGTCTGTCCGGTTTGCACACTCCTAGCATCTGGCACGTAGTAGGCCCCGGATGTGCAGTGGGGGCTTCGGTGGAAAGGATTCCATGGGGCACAGCACGGGGAGGAGTGGTCAAAGACCCGGAAGTGGCCCCGTGTAGGTGGAGTCGGTGCTCCACGCAGGGGATGCTGGGATGGTGGAGAATCAGGCAAGGGCCCATCGTTGCTGACCTGTGAACCTTTAGGTATGCTGGCTTTATCCAGAGGTGACCAACTCCATGAGGGGTTTAAAGTGGGGGGGGGGGACATGGCTGTATTAGCTAGCTTTATAGACACCTCACCCTGATGTCTGGGTGGCCTCAAGGGAAGCAAACGGGGGCAGGTGATCATTAGAAGACACGGCTTGAACTGAGGCAAGGACAGGGGGGTCGGGGCGGGGCTTTGTCTTGCCTGCCATTATGCCCCTCATCTGGCACATGGATGGGGTCAACAACAGCATACAATCTGTCACTCCATTCAGAGCACGGGAGCGATCAGGAACATCTCCGTAACATTCGGCAAGAACCGCACAGCTGACAAGACGGTGACATGTCCATAGCAGTGGGCCACTCTTCAAAAAGAAGGCGATCTATAATCCTACTCCGAGGTACACCTAAGAGAACCGAAAACATACATCCACACGAAAACTTGCACACAAATATTTGCAGCAACACTATATATATATATATATATATACTTTCTATATATATATATATATATATATACTTTCTATATATATATATATATATACTTTCTATATATATATATATATACTTTCTATATATATATATATATTGAATATATAAGAACTATATATAGGATTGTATATATATTATATATATAAGAATATGTATATAATGTGTGTATATGTATATAATATATATTTGGTACTATCTGCAGTTTCAGGTATCCACTGGGGGTCTTGGAACATATCCCCCATGAATAAGGAGGGACTTCTGTATATCCACACCATGGGATATTACTCAGCCATGAAAAGAAAAGCAGTAGTGTTACATGATACAACCTGGATGAACCCTGAAAACACTGTACTAAGTGAAGGAAGACAGGACACAAAAGGATACATAATGTGTAATTCCGTTTATATGAAATATCCAGATGTTAGAAACAAGAAGTAGGCTCATGGTTGCTGCGGGCTGGGGGGAGGGAGGAATGATGCTACAGGGTTTCTTTTTGGAGCGATGAAAATGTTACGAAATTAGATAGTGATAGTTCACCATTCTGTGAATATACTAAAATGCTGAATTGTACACAGGGTGAGTTTTATGACATGTGATGCGTATCTCAGTAAAGCTGTTAGCTGGGGGGAAAGGTGAAAGCTTTATGATTAAAATAATGTGAGGTGGTTAACTCTGATGGCAAAAGCTAAGGAGATGTTTTCAGCTACTTCTACGTTGCTGCCAGGTGTGGGTTTTGGTGGTCTTTAGTCACAGGCAGACGGTCTGTTACAGAAGGCCAGGCCGCTGTCTGCCTCTTGCTTCTGTCCAGGGCCACTGTGCCTCCCCAAACAGGGCGTCACAGAACTGGGACAGGAGCAAGCTGGGGGATGGGAGGGTCCCAGTGGCGAACTCTAGTCTTTCCTGGTGCCCCTTGCTCACGTTGGGAAGCGCTCACTAAGCACCTTGTGTGCAAGACCCCAGATCTTCTCCAGTCCTTGTGCTCAGAGGGCTTCATTGCAATGTGACATGAAGGATGACGAGTGACGCCCAGAGTTCTGCGAGTTGCCCGCTTCCTATCACGAAATGGGAGATCCTGTAGGTTGGTCCTCAGCTCCTGCTCAGCTACCTGCTTACTGCACGCCTGTGACTTCTGGTGCCGAAGGTGACGGGTGTGGAGGACACAGCTCTGATGGCGGCACAGATTGATGAGGCCCCCCAGCACTGGCCAGCAGAGCTGATTTGGGTTTGCTGCTCCCCCGCAGGCTCTCCTCGGACACCTGAGCTGTCATCTGAGAGGGTGTGCTTGGGGTCCGTGGAGGCCATCCGCTATCTCTGTTGCTCAGGAAACGGCCCCCAGAAACTCAGTCCGTGTCAACTGGGCCAGAGCCTCAGCGATGCCCAGGTGGGAGTCTTTGGAATCTGACCCTGGGAGTGCATTCCCACCAGGAAGCCAGGCCCTGTCAGTGTCTTGGGGTTGACTGGGCAGCGTATGATGTCAAGCTGCGCTGCAGGAGGGAGGTAGAGAGAATCATTCGGGTCTTGTAGAGGACACAGGTAGAATGACATAGACACTAAGCACTTCTGTTCTGAAAAAATTCCCATGTTCCTCCCCATTAATTTATTACTCTTTATGCAACCTTTTCTTGTGTGTCAAAAAAAATTAAATGTTTGAGGGGTGTCCGGGTGGCTCAGTTGGTTAAACATCCGACTTTGGATCAGGTCATGATCTCACAGTTTGTGAGTTCGAGCCCCGCGTCAGGCTCTGTGCTGACAGCTCGGAGCCTGGAACCTGCTTCGGATTCTGTGTCTCCCTCTCTGTCTGCCCCTTCCCCCTCTTTCAAAAATAAATAAACATTCGTTTTAAAAAATTAAATGTTTGAAACTTTTCAAAACATTTATGGGAATGGAAAGTATAAGTCACATCATTTTTCCCTTGCTGATAGTAATATCCCATAATGACCTTGCAACCAAATATGGTCATTTTCTTTATCCAGAGGCATAGAAAACTCATCAGTCGAATGTAGTTTTGAATATAGAAATGGGTGAGGAGGCTGACCCTGCAAATTCCCTATTGGGAAATACCAGAAGCAGACATGGATAAAAAATGAAACTACTTGCAAAACCCTTGTCAGAGTGTGCCCATTACTGCCTCTCAAGGGCCTTCTAGAGGACCCCCCCAGCCACATCCACTCAGGCTCTGACCTTCCCCCTATCTACTTGCAGCCAGGTGTTTGGAGAAGGGTTAGCTACTCCCTTAAACTTGGGCCCTAGACCATCGCCAGTTATACAATTTTTTGAGAATGTAACTTTGTAAATAAGGCTCAGCCCAGCCTGAAGGCCAAGATGAGTTTTATTAAAATCCTAGCACTGTGGAACTTCTTCTTCCCTGAAGCCTGACTGTGATGGATGTATGAAGAACAGAGGTATTTCAAGGAAGACACACAACAGGGGCCAAAGCAGCTCTGGAATGTGGCCAAGCCCATGGCCAAAGGCTAAGTAAAACAAGACTTCCAGGTGCCATTTAAACTATGTGTGGTGGTAGCCATACAATAAGAAGTAAATTATGTCAAGTTTGAAGACTAGTCTAAATTTACACTTTGAAACTAAAGATACTTACAAAAACAAAAAAATGAATGGTGAAGCTGGTTTTGATCTTTTGAGGGCATCTGTTAAAATTAAAAATGCCCGGGACGCCTGGGTGGCTCAGTCGGTTGGGCGTCCGACTTCAGCTCAGGTCACGATCGCGCGGTCTGTGAGTTCGAGCCCCACGTCGGGCTCTGGGCTGATGGCTCAGAGCCTGGAGCCTGCTTCCGATTCTGTGTCTTCCTCTCTCTCTGCCCCTCCCCCGTTCATGCTCTGTGTCTCTCTGTCTCAAAAATAAATAAACGTTAAAAAAAAATAAAAAAAAAAATTTAAAATGCCCTGCGTTAGGGGGTTGGGGGAGAATGAATAGGAGGAGGACAGGGGATCTTTAGGGCAGTGAAACTATTCTGTATGATTCAGTAATGGCGGATGCTAGTCATTTCACACTTGTCAAAACCCACAGAATGCACAACACGAAGAGAGAAAACTGTAAACTGTGCAAACTGTGGACTTTAGTGAATAATAAGGTGGCAATATTGGCTCCTCAATCGTAACAAATTATCACACTAATGCAAGATGTCAAGGGGAAACCATGTGCAGGAGGGGAGGGGACATTTGTATTTTCTTTGTATTTTCTCAAGTTTTCTGTAAACCTAAAACTGCTTTAAAATAAAGTCTATTAATTAAAAAAAAAATAAACTCTGGTGAGATGTAGTGATTTAACTCTTTTAGAAATAATTAGTTATGTAGGATGGGATCTTTTTGTAAACAAAGATACTGGGAGAGGAAGACTGAGACAAGGTAGAGAACCAACCAGACTTTCTGTAAGAGTTTTGCTTTGGTGAGAGAGATGGGCACTTGTATAGGGCACCAAAATAAAGAGCTGTAATTCCCACACACTTACAAGTACAAGCAAATTCTCTTTGGGCATTTTAGTTGGCAGACATCTGCATCAGGTGTAGTAGGAATTAAATAGTGCAAATCCTGAGCCCATTCTGAAATCCGCTAACGTGGGACTAGGTCTCAGAAGTCTGCATTAAAAAAATTTTTTTTGATGTTTATTTTTGAGAGACAGAGAGAGACAGAGTGTGAGCAGGGGAGAGGAAGAGAGAGAGGGAGACACAGAATCCGAAGCAGGCTCCAGGCTCTGAGCTGTCAGCACAAAGCCTGACGCGGGGCTCGAACTCACAAACCATGAGATCATGACCTGAGCCAAAGCCAGATGCTCAACTGACTGAGCCACCCAGATGACCCCAGAAGTCTGCAGTTTTAACCAACACTATAGGTAATTGTTATGTACGTTAAAGTTTGAGAAACACGGCAGTATTATTTCCAGCACAGAGCCCAGTGTTTGCCCTCGGTAGGTGCTCAATACAGAAGTGAATTTATGGAAGAAGCACAGAACTCCAAGCCACCGAAGAGAATTATTAGACATGTTTAGGCACTATGACTTTTTTTATGATCTAAAACTACCTATAGTTTATGCAAGTATGGAAGTAGGAAGATTGTGTGCTTTGTCAACACCCATGGGAAAGCACACAGAATGATCTAGAGTTTTGCAATCTGGTTAAATTCATTGGAGGAATCAGGGAAAATACTCAGGACTAAAGCAACTTTCTAGCACTCAAGAGAGTATGGAGCATACTTCCCTCTAGAACGAGACATTTAGTTTCAGTTGCAAACCTGATGTTTTCTCCAGTACTCCAGGCCAGGCTAGCTTTGGGGAAGCAGGAGCAAGGTGCTGGCTGGCCACAGGTTTTCTAGAATCACTCACTGTGGTGAAATATTCGTAAGAGAATAACGTGGACTTGACAACAAAGAGCTCAAAGAAAAATCTAACAAGGGAGTGTTAACCACAATTCACAATTGACAGCTTACTTCATGTCTGTGTGTTTACTCAAAGTGTTTATTGAGCAACTATATGTCTCAGGCATTAGGGACATACCTGGAAATAAGACAGACAAGGTCTCTGTTCTCATGGAACTTACAGATGGAAGACGGAAAATAAACAACCAAATGAATTAGTACCTTTGAATAGTGAAAAGTGCTCTGAAGAAAATGAAACAGGAATCATGATAGCAAGTAGAAATGCTACTTATATAAGGTGGTCAGAGCAGGCTCCTTTGGGAAGGTAATTTTGAACTGAGATCTGAGCAACACAAGATGGAGAGCGGTGGCATCACTAGGCCATATTCTAGAAACAGAAAGAAGGTCAATGTGATTGAAACATGGGCAGAGGGATTTTGGAGAAGTAGGGATCAGGATTGTGTTCCAAGTGTAATGGGAAGCCATTAGAGATTTTAAGCAGAAAGTATATTCAGATCTAATTTTCGTAAGAACAGTGTGCTAATTCTTCAGTTGGCTAATAGGCTGAAAGTGTTATTTTATTATCGCAGTTCATAAACTATAAAACATAATATATATAACATTGATAATATAGAATATTTTTTAAAAGTTTATTCATTTTGAGAGAGAGAGTGCGCACACACAAGTGGGGGAGGGGCAGAGAGAAAGAGCAGAGGAAAAAGAGAATCCCAAGCAGACTCTGCACTGACAGCACAGAGCCTGATGCGGGTGTTGAACTCATGAACCGTGAGATCGTGACCTGAGCCAAAACCAAGAGTTGGACACTTAACTGACTGAGCCACCCAAGAGAATATTTTATAATTAAAATCACTCTGTCTTCTGTATGGAGAATAGTTTATAAAGGAGTAGAAGAGAGGCATCAGGGGGTCTTCAGAGGGATCAATCAGAGAACTTGAGGAGGGTTTGGATTGAACAGGGATGGTAGCAATGGAGCTAGAAACAGATTCATAAGGTGTTTTGCAATAAAATGACAAGACTCACTGATTGATTGGATGTGGAGGAATGGTGAAAAAAAATGAGAAGAACCAAGGAGGACTCTGGTTTTTGGCTTGAGCAACTGTACATGGTGACAGTATTTACTCAAACGAGGAAGACTGAGATGGAAGAAAACTCGGGAACATGTTTAGGGGACAAATGAACACTTATGTTTTGAACATATTAAGTTTGAAATGCCTATTACTCTTCCAAAAGGAAATGTTAAGTACGAGCCTGGATATAGAAGTCTGTTATACAATGTTGAGATCAGGGCTAGAGACATAAATATGAAAGTCATTGGGATACATATGGTAAGTGTATAGACTTAGAATCTCTGTTTTTTAACTGGTGAGTTTAGTCCATTGATATTTATTACTACTGCTGATACATTTGGATTTATTTGTACATTCTTATTTTGAGCTCTTTTTACTGTGCCTTTTCTCTTTTTCCTTTATTCTGTAAGGATAATTTTATTTCCTGTTTGTTCCCCTTTATTGGTTTGAAAATCATATATTTTATGTTTTCAATGATTACCCTTAAATTTTTCTGGTGATTTTTTTATTGTGGTAAAATATACAAGACATAAACTTACCATTTTAACCATTTTTAAGTGTACAATTCAGTGGCATCCACATTGCTGTGCAGCCATCACCTCTATTTCCACAACTTGTTTATCATCCCAAACAGAAACTCTGTAACCATTAATTAATGATGCCCCACTTCCTCACCCTCCAGTTCCTGATAACAGTTATTCTATTTTCTGTCTTTATGAATTTAATGATTCTAAGTACTCATATAAGTGGAATCATATGGTATTTGTCTTTTTCTGTTTAGTATATTTCCCTTAACATAATGTGTTCAAGGTTCATTCATGTTGGAGTATATATCAGAGTTTCATTCCTTTTTATAACTGAATATGTATAAACACATTTTGCTCATTCATTCATCATTCATGGACATTTGGGTTGTTTCTATCTTCTGGCTATTATGCATAGTGCTACAATAAACATTGGCATACAAAAATCTGTTCAGTTTTGGGGGGTACACCTAGAGGGAACTGCTGGATCATATGGCAATTCTATTTTTAATTTTTTGAGGAATTATTGGACTGTTTTTGTTTTTGTTTTTGCAATAGCTGCACCATGTTACTTTCCTATCAACAGTGGACAAAGTTTCCAATTTCTCCACATCCTCATCAATACTTATAATTTTCTGGTTTTTTTTTTTTTAAATAATACCCGGTCTAATGGATGTGAAGTGGTATCTCATTGCAGTTTTGATTTTAATTTCCCTAATGGCTAATAATATTGAGCATCCTTCTATACATTTATTGGCCATTTATATATGATTTTTTTGAGAAATGTCTATTCAAGTTCTTTGTCCATTTTTTAATTGGGTTGTTTGGTTTTTTATTATTGAATTGTATGTGTTCTTTATATATTCTGGGTATTAATCCCTTATCAGATATGATTTGAAAATGTTTTCTCCCATTCTGCAGGTTGTCTTTCACTCTCTCAATGTACACAATTTTCAATTTTGATAAAATACAATTTATCTATTTTTTTCTCTTATTACCTGTGCTTTTGGTCTTATATCCAATCATTGATAAGTCCAATGTCATGAATATTTCCTTCTAAAAATTTTATAGTTTTAGCTCTTATATTTATATCTTTGATCCATTTTAAGTTATTTTTTGTATACAGTATAAAGTAAATGTTACCTTTAAATTTAAACATGAATTTTTGACCAACCCAAATCTAACCATAACCAGTATCAGTAAAGAAATTAAATTGCTACTCTTATACCCAATTACCTTATTTTATCTTATTTTTGTTTAGCTTGTTAGCTTCACCTTGGTTTTACATCGCTGATTTCAAATTGTTATTATTTTCTCTCATTTCTTTACATTTACTCAAACTTTATCTTTTCTTTGCTCACTATTGCTTGCTAAAGCATATTACTCTTTCCTTTTCAGCTCAATTGATTATAATTCTAGAATTTCAACTGGAATTTCAACTTCTTTATTTACATTCTTAATCATTTTAAACACACTTATTTTGAAGTCTTTTTTGTCTCCCAGACTCCTTTATCATCTTCCTTTGTGTATTTTTCTGAGTAACCTTTTCATTGTTACCCACATAAGATTTTAACATCCTGTCTTATTTGGGTGTACTATCTCTTAGCCCATTCCCATATGAGTGTTAAAACTTAAGCCCCTAGGTACCAAGAAACCTCACCTACTTCTCAGCCCCATCCAAATTAGCAAAATAATTATAAATCATGAAGCCTTAGAGAGGGACCAGGACCAAACCCAAGGGGTACTTCAGAATTTAGAAGTCAGGCTTGGGAAGGGATGAAAGCAAAAGAGGCCAAGAAGGACTGATAAGTAGAAAAGAAAACCGGGAAAATGTGATGTCACAGAAACAAAAAGAAAAAAGTGTATCAAGAAAGAGTGAGCAGCCAACTGTACCAAATAGCACTAGGAGGTCAAATAAAATGAAGACATCATGACTGGAAATAGCAAGAATGGGAGGGGAAGAAGTGGAGGCCGTGATTACAGACAGTTCTTTTTAGACTACCTATGAAGGAGAAAGAGAAATAAAATAGGAGAGATAAAGGATTGGGATCAAGGGGAAATTTGAAAATAAAGGAGGCACTATACTCCAGAGCATATTCATGTGCTCTTAAGGATAATCCAGAGAGAAGGAGAGGGGTGTGTTTACTGCAGGTGCAGCTCCTTGGGAACGTGGGAGGGATGCAGATGCCTGGGTGGCTCAGTCTGTTGAGTGGTCAGCTCTTGATTTCAGCTCAGGTCATGATCCCAGAGCCATGGGATTGAGCCTCCCATTGGACTCCTCGCTGAGCATGGAGCCTGCTTAAGATTCTCTCTCTCTCCCTCTGTTTCTCTCCCCTGCTCATGTGTGCTCTGTCTCTCTCTCTAAAACAAAACAGAACAAAACAAAAAACAAAACATAAGAATGTGGGAGGGATGCATTCTCTGCCTAGAGCCATGACCTGCCACCTACCATAACAGGAAGGATGAAGAGTAGGGGCAACACGGCGGGGAGCTGACAGATTGGAGAAACAGTTCCAGTCAACAATTGCAAATTAAGGTCATTGGTCAAGAGTAGGGGCAGGGCTGGAAGTCTTGGAATTGTGAGGAAAGGCCAGGTCTGAAGTGGTCATTTGTAAAGTGGGCAATGTTAGCGGCCTTTAGTGACTCTCAGCATGAAATTAAAATTCTCTTCGCTTCCACCAGACTTCCAGGTCCTAGAGAAGTGTTGCTGTGTTTGGGTGCATTGGCTTTTCTGAGGATTATTTCCCTGATTTGCTTTTCTGATTCTGGCTACAGATTATAGTTGCATCTTGGAATCATCCTAAGCTACAGGCACTTAAGAGCCTGTTATGGCTTAGAATGTCAACTGTTCCTGGTGTATCCCAATTGGCTATGGACTGGACACAGGAGAACTAAGGCAACAGCTATGCTTGTTGTGAGGCCCTTGGACATTCTCTCTCGTGCCCATTTGGCCCCCTGAGGAAAGAAATAGAAAGGTGTGAAGTTCTGGGACCCCACACCCTTGACCATGTCTAACACCCCCATGTTTGACCAAGTTGATAAGTCTGAGATATAATGTAAGATACTTAGTTTTCCAAAACTAAAAATAAAAGAGTTGATTCAAAGATGTCCCCCCTGATACATTAAATGGATTGTTTTAAATGGGTCTGTATATATAGCAAAACTACACAGGTTTGTTTGTTTTTTCTCTCTCCCTGTCCCCTGCCCCAGGAAGCACTAATTTACTTTCAGTCTCTATGGACTTGCTTAGTCTGGACATTGCATATAAATGGGATGATATAATATGTGGCCTTTTGTGCCTGACTTCTTTCACTTAGCATGATGTTTCTGAGGTCCACTCATGCTGTAGCATGTCTCAACACTTCATGCCCTTTTATGGTCAAATAATATTCTATTATATAAACATTTTATTTGTTCATTCACCAGTAGATGGCCATTTGGGTTGTCTCCACTTTCAGATGACAGCAGTTTTTTAAAAAACTCAGAATACCATTTCTCAGCTCACTGTTCCAGTGGGAAAAATCACTCCAGATTCACTTTGGTTCAAACCTGAGTTCATGGCTAGTGTTGACAGGAGCCTAGCATACCTGCTCTTCCTGTGACCTCAGGCCACAGCAATGTCAATGATTAGGAATAATGCTCAATTAAGACCACAACTGAATTGAAAGTGAGCCTAACTTTTCTTGACATACTTGTCAATTTACCTTCAACATCTACTCTGAGAAAATGACAAGCAAACCAGACAGGCCATAATCTAGCTTCAATTGGATTTAGTTTTTTAAAAAGACATGACTCAATGTTGCCCCATTGTGCAACATTTTCTAATTTGATATAAATTGACCTTCCTTGTATGATCAGATAATGACATGAAAAGTACTGATTTTGGTTAAAGTTTATAGGGGCATCTCAGAACCATCTTAATACTGGGTACGGGAGATAAAATTTATTTAACATCAGTTTAGGGCAAGTTTCCCCTGAAGATGTAATGAAGTTCATCAGCATTCTAGGGGTCCCCGTGGACCCTCAATGTGTTCTCTTGTTTCTCTACTTTATCTCCTGCTGTTGGGGGCCCAGGCAGAGAAGATCGCTGGAAAGCAGACTGTTGCCCAAAGATCAGCAGGCTTAAGCCCTGACTTTCCCAACCTTGGGCAATGTGAAGATAAAGTTACTGCCAGGGTGAAGACTCAATCCACTGGAAAAAGAAAAACAGAAGTGATTGTGTTCTCTGGAAGGCAAGGCTCTGAGCGTAGAGTATCTCATGTTTTCAAAGCAGGAAAGTGTCCACAGCTAATATTTGGATGGGCCCACAGTGCTTGTCTTTCTCACCGATGCCTGGGCCTGTCCCATCAGAGACAAAAGGCCCTTGCTGTGCACCTGTGGAGAGGAGAGCTTCGCTGAAGGGAGGCAGGGCCAGCCCCTTTATGCTCTTATTGTTTTAAGCAGAGTTTTGCAAGGGGAGTGGTTCTGGAAGTGAAGCAGAGCTTGGAGTGTCTGAGCCTCAAGTGTTTTGAAACACATCTGCTCTTGAGACCCTCTGTCACCAGGCTTTCCATGTACTCTCATTCCCCATTTCTCCACCCAGGACTGCTGACCCTTCCATCCTCTGCCAAGGACAACACCGGCCAGTGGAAATGAAGTATTTGCTGACCTACGAGTTTAGGCGACATGAAGCTTTCACTAGTAGGGAAGGTGAGGGAAAAACAAAAGGAAAATGCTTGAAATGGGAACCTCTGTAAAAGTTTCTCCTAAAGGCTCCAGCCTAGGATGACAAATGCCACAAAGGCATCAGGACTGTGCTATACAGTGGGCATCTCTCAGGGAGCTTCCAGACAGCAGTGGGGTCAGAACAGGGCTGGAATCCAACGTGTGTGCCACAGTGGATATACAAACAAGTACAGAAATAGAAATGGGACGGGGGTGAACTGGGTGTAGGGAAATGAGGAAAGCGCCAAAGCGATGACATCAGTTAGGCTTTTAAAGGACAAGAAATCACCCGGAAGACAACACAGGGGTACGGAAGAGGATTAGGAAATGAGGTGCCACATCCCCCGTAGAGGAAATAGGACGGGCAGAGGCACACGGCAGGTAACAGTGTGATGTATGTGAGCGTGTGAATGAGTGTGTGTGGGTGTGTAAGCATGAGTGAGCATGCTTCGTGATGTATCATTTATGATTATACAAATGATTTGGTGATCTGGTCTGCAAAGTCCTGTGGACATTGTAACACTTCCCCATCAACACTCATTACATTTTATTGCAATTCTTTAAAAATTTTTCAACCTTCTCACTAGATTGTAAAAGTCATGTCTATCTTGGTTAATCTTAAGAAGACCTGAATAAATGGAGAGGCATATTTCATGTTCCTAATTGAAAAAACCTAATTTTGCGAAAATATAAACATTCCAAAGTAAACTATAAAATTTTTAATGTGATCCCAATCAAAATCCCAATGGGATGCTTTTCTAATGCTATTCTAGATTTAAATTCCATCTTCATGAGTAAATACAAGAATATTTAAGCTAAAGTTTTAAGTGAAGAATCACATTTCAATCATATCTTAAAACTGTGATAATAAAGCAGATAATGCTCATGTGAAAATAAGCTAGATCAACACACCAGAGTAAGAAATTTAGGGGCAAAATCAGGTATATATGGTAATTCAGTTATTATACAGCAAACATATTGGAATAACTGACTTGTCATTTGGAAAACAATTCACCCAATGGCTGGTCAAGTGTTCAAGTCAAACTCAAGGCCCAAGTGGCAAATCCATCTGTGAGTTTGTTCACAAGCACAGTGATCTCTCACAGCCAGGGGACATCAGTGCACAAGAGGGAGTAAAGTGTGTCTTCTGAGTATTGTTCTGCCCATCTGACCATTTCATGCAAGAATCTTGTGTCCTATTGAGGACATCTTGTGTCATCTGCATGGCAGTTATGTTACTCGAGAGATGTTTTGGAGTACATGGGGTAAGGAGGAAAAATGTCTGCCCTCCAACAGCTGAATTTATAGTGGGGACACCTGGTCCTTCTTCCATGAGAGAAAAGAAATCAACCAATGGCCCGATGCAAGTGAAGAGCAACTTACAATGAATTCATTGCTGGACTTGTTTGAAAGGTTTCAAAATGAAGGATTGTGCATTCAACAATCCAATGATAAATACCTTCCATTATGGTTAGTTGAGTGCCTAGAAAAGAGGAAGAAAAAGACAGGAAGGGCCTTTTAAAAGAAAATGATGAAAAAGCTTTGGAGATGGATGGAGGTGATGGTTGTTCAACAATGTGAATGTGCTTAATGTCACTAAACTGTATACTTAACATGGGTAGAATGGTAAGTTTTATGTTGTGTATATTTTAGCACATTGAGAGAGAGAGAGAGAGAGAGAGAGAGAGAGAGAAGAAAGCTCCAAGGCAAGCAGGGATGGTGGGGAGATGCCTACGATCCTCTCTCCCAGGATCCACTCCCCCTCTGGAATTTTGGTGGGCTGCCCAGGGCTGATGATCTCCATTCAAGACTTTTCCTGCTCCTGGGCTATGCCAGGACATGGCAGGTTTACATCTGTTCGTGTGCCAGGAACTCAGCTTAGGAAACATTTTCTCTTTCTCTGTCAACTCAGAAACTCAGGTTGCTACCCTGAGTAACTTGTTTGGGTCTCTGGAAAAGCCTTCTTAGACATGGGACATCACCTGACAATGGGGACTTCAGATGTTTGTACAATGGGATCAATTGTCATATCTACCCCTATAAGTGCTGTTGAGAGTGTAAGGAGTGCGGAGAGGAATCCTAGTGGAAGTGGGGACTTGAGAGACCTGGGGACCATCCTCCCAGGTGGCACACCTGATGCCCTTTGGCTGCTCTCTCCCCGGTGCTCACCATTGCCTTCTTAGAGCACAGGCTGTTGCCTCTCTTGGACCCTCTCCTTTGGCTGCCTCTGACTTGTTGCCATTGTCATCTCATCCCCCCACCCCAACCACTACTATTTCCTCACCCCCATTCCTCCTCCCTCTGCCCTGGGCCAGACACCTCTGTTGTGCACTCCTGTTGTCTCCCCCCGTGAGAATGTGTATCATGTATGAAAGTGCCTGAGTCGTGACTTTGTTCCATTCAACTTGAACCTCCTTGAGAGCAGAGACCAAATTATTTGACTATACCCTCATCCCCACAGATGCCTCACACGGAGAATGCACCCCAATTCTTGCCGAAAGAATAAGTGAAATCTGAACCTCTTCATTGTACTGTTATTATCGCTGAGGCTCAGAGCCCTTAAGTATCTCAGGTAAGGAGTGACGGAATAGGGCCAGAGGCACACCTGCTGACCTGGGGCCCAGGCTTCTTGCCCTCAATGCCCAGTGATGACACAGCTGCTCCCAGGAGTCCAGGTAACCTGCAGGCTGAAGGTGAGGGCGAAAGCTGTGCACAGCTGGGCAGACTTGTTTGGGAAGGCACTTCTGAGCAGGAAAGGTTGAGGATCTAGTTCTCCTTAGCATTTCTACAGTCATCCACGGCTCAGCCCTGTGATGGAATGCTAGTTAGCCTTTCCAAAGGGCCCGACTGACCATTTATGGGGTCTACACACATGAATCACTTTCACCCACTCTGTAAGTCCTCCAAGTCCCCTTGGAGGGGTCCCAGGAATCTGTCCAGGTTCACTGTGGGCCATCTCTCCCTGGAGTCCTATGTAAAGACTAGGGCACAGAGGCACTTTGCTCTCTCGCCCTTTTAGGGGTTTGGGGCACATGGCCCCTCCAGTGAGACCCACGGATGTACACTAGGAAAGAACGCTACCACAATGAGTTCTTTGTGTCAAATCCTTGAAAAAGTTCTGTTCTCTCCTACGACAGCTCCAGAACACGGACTCGCTGAGCAAAAGGGTGAAGGCATGCACATATCAAACTGCTCCGCAGAGAACACCAACCTAATTCCCACCCCCGAGCTGTGGAAGCACCTGCCCACAGCACCCTGGTAGGTGAGATCACTCGTTACATTCTTTCTTAAACAGAGAGGTGATTTTATCCGCTGCCTATGAGCTTCATCTCTTTCGGTTAGATGACTGGCTTTGAGAACAAAGCATGTACAACCAGGACGGGAGGATCTGGAGCCTAGCTTCCTCATCCCCAAAAGAGGGCTAAGGGACTAGAAGTGCCCTGCAGGAATGAGAGCAGAGGCAGGTAGCAGGGACGCCGACTCAGGGAACACCTCAGAGAATCAAACCTACTCGTAGGACGGCCGGCCCCGTCCCCAAACCAGGACAGACAGTCCTACACCAGAAAGGCAGCCTGACTCTTCAGAGCTGTCCCTTTGCTGGACTCAGGTGGCCACCCCAACCCAAAGGCTCCATCCTGTCCTCCTGTTTTCAATAACAACATCGCCTGCTTTCCCTTGATTACACCTCAGTGCAGCACATAAGCAGTGAAAAGACCTCCTAGCACCACTGTGGCCTGCACTGTTTACCATATGATTTGTGGTGGTTTATTGAAAACTGGTTTTCCTGTGTAGCAGTTTCCCTTCTGCCCTTTTTCCTGGTGTCCCGGCCAGATCCAAAGGGCTCCGGAGACCTGTTTATCACTACAAATCCAAGTGCTAACCACCTCCACCACTAACACACACACACACACACACACACACACACACACACGAGTGCTCCAAGTAGTTTTAACTCCAGTGTTTTTTGGTGTGTAACATTTTGAAGTAATGTTTTGTGACATGATTTCCTTTTTGTAGAGAGGAGGAAACTAGCCCTTTCTGGGTCCCTGTGATGCACAGGAGCTGTAACAGGTACCGTACAGGTACTTTCTTTCTCATAACTGTCCTTATTACCCCCCATTTTACTCACGAGGGAACTAAGCCACATGGCTAACAAATGGAAAAACCGAGACTGAAAAGTCAGATCTAAGCCTAGTATGTTTTCTGCTGTGGAAAGTTGCTGCTTCCAAGAATGCTATCTTAAAGCGTTTGCACATTCGAAAGCGTGGTTCTGTGCCAGGTGACAAATCACTCCCCGGGGACCACAGAGATGGTTTGACCTTCAAAGTGGCTAATAATTACTTATTAGCATACTTAATAGATGTTTCCTCATAACATCTCTTAAGCATAAAGGAACACGGAGTGGAAAGAATACGGAAGTTGTCGGGCTTGTTCCGCTAGGGCTCCTACAGAAACGAGTTTCCCCGGGATGAGAGGCATGGTGGTGCCTTCCACGGGAGCAGCAGCGAGCCCATCACTTTGGCCAGGATGGGGGGTTCACAAGGGATGGAGGAGAATAAGCAGACGAGGTACTGAGGCGGGCCTTGTAAGTGCACTGACTTAGCTAGGACTCGTTTTACCAGGAAAGAAAGCATGAGTGAGTCACGTGACCTACATATACGCCTAGACCTACAAATGACCTAAGGCAGATAATTCTACCTTTTGTGACTCAGATTCTGTCTTTATAAAATGGAAGAAATAAAACCGTGCTAAGCAATGCACTCCCTTTACTTCCCAGAGATGTTGGAGGGACTTCTAGAGAGCTTTCTTCACCCATCAACTCCGGTTATGGGCCAATGTACAGCTCTCTAAGTCTTTATTCTGACATCACAGAACCCCAGGAAAAGAAGCTTTCTGGCATAAAACAGAAATTACACAGAGGCACCTGAGTTAATTCTAAAATTCTGTTTCTACCAAACCCAGTTAGGGTTTATAGATTCATCAAAACTAACCCAGCTCGTTTTATAGATTCATAAAACTAAAAGGTCTTAGAGATGACAGTGCAGTGAGGGCACCTGCACCCTCTGAGTGCAGCCCCAGGTAGACACTACGTTCCATCCTGGTACCATCCCTGGAACCTGACCACAGCCTCAGAACCCTCCTCGCCCAGCACCCCCAGCAGCCACCACCGGCTGACTGCAGCTGGCATTTGAAGGGAAACCTCCTTGCCATCTCTGATCTAGTGCAACCCTTTCCTTCTCTAGAGGAAGAACCAGAAGCTTGGCGTGATTGAATGATGAAACAGAAAGAAACTACGATCTTACAGCCAGTAAGCAGCAGAGCCAGGAGTGAAATCAAGGCCTCTGATTTCTAGCTCCACACCCATATTTTTTAAATATCTTTGAGGCCAATGAGACCCAGCTCTAGCACATAATTCAATAGTTACTGAGAACCTACTACATACCAAGCATTACACCCAGATAAACGACTAATCCCCCTTCGTCCAGCTGGTGAGGAAATGCATAAACCATAGGTCTTTTTTCACTCAGCATAAGTTGGATCACAATTCAACTAGATGGATGGATGGATGGATGGATGGATGGATAAATAGATAATTATGATATCACATTTTTCATGGACTTTTAGAAATACCTCTCAAAAAGAAGTTTACAAAATTAATTATAATGCAATAATTAGTGACTGTTACCAGCTACATCTTCTTGTTTGTGTATTTTCTATGTCTTCTTCTGGTCATCTTTTCCTGAGCATTGTGCTATAAGAATATATATAAAGAACATGACTATATTTAGTTTTGATGGAAAAATTATTATAGAAGAAAAAATAAAGAGAAGACTTCCTTCACGTCTTATATCAAGGTTGAGAAGAGAAAAAATGTGTAATCATCATAGGTCTAGGTCACATTTACATTAGCAACCGTGAATAAAATGTCAGCTGAAGGAAATATGCTATTTCCTTTGGTTATATTATAGAGATAATACCATTGAACCAAGTATCAGAAGACTAAGTTCTAGTTTTGTTCCTCCGCAGGCATTTGTGACACCAAATGAATCACTTCAATATCGCTGAAACTCTCCACTTATAAAATGACTTTGTGCCCTGCCTGCCTCCGAAGGCTGTTATTAGCATTAATAATAATAATAAAAGCTCCCACTGCTATTGTGATTTGCCATTTGCAATACTCTTTCATAACAACCCTGAGAAGTGGGTAGGACAGTCATAATTACCCACAATTAAAGATGAGAAACCCACAGCTCAGAGAAGTGAAGTAACTTTCTCAGGGTCACCCAGCTAGAAAGTGGTGGTGATTGGAATGAGCTTTCCGTTTTCTTGTGTGGGCCATCTCCCCCACCACCTCCGTTCTGCTTCTCCAAGGGAGGCAGGGTGCCCAGAAGCCTTTCCCTACACCGTGGTGTTGTGGGTGCATGGGGGGGAGCCAGCTCTCTAGGCAGCTCTCGGGAGCTTGGAAATATCTAAGTGGCTCTTGGCAGGTC
Organism: Panthera uncia; assembly: GCF_023721935.1. NCBI lineage: Eukaryota > Metazoa > Chordata > Mammalia > Carnivora > Felidae > Panthera > Panthera uncia. The sequence goes on along the minus strand of NW_026057576.1, from coordinate 1,259,438 downwards.
TTCTACTTGTGGAAACTAGGACAGGATGTTTTCAGTGAGAAGTTTCTCTGCTGTGCTCACAGACTCCTTATCTGTTTGTTCTAGCCTGCTCCATTTCTCTACCACGTTAGTAGCTATCTCCATGTGTGTCCTCAGTTGTGTCCTCTGAAAGGCACAACACACACACACACACACACACACACTGCACCACTTAATTACACACAAATTTCAGTGGAATAGTCCTATATCAAAATTCTTAGCATTGTAAACAACAGCCTTAAATATGGGTCTTAAATATGGATTCTTGCAGCCCAGAGCCCAGGAAAACATGCACCCAGTTGACTGGCACTCTTTCTGTGCCTGACTGGCTCTCCAGTGCTGGGAGGCATGGTGGATAGGACAGGGCAGCAGCAGGGACCATCACAGCCATCTCCTTGACCCTTTGGGAGTCTCTACCCTGTGTACCTTTCCCCAGTGCAGATGCCCTTCCCCTTGTGCTTATTACAGAAGTCACTGTGCACTTACCACCTCCTGTACTGGGCCAAGGGGAGAGCTTTCAACAGACCCAACACATGGTGACTCTCCTCACCCTTGACTTTATCGGTAGCTCTAGAGAAGACACTTGCCAACTTTAAAAATGTCAGTGTGTGTGTGTGCAACAAAAACCAATACCCCACGTGTCAGCTACTTTCGGATTTCCTAGATTATTCTGTTTATATAAATGAAATGCTGGTTGCAACCTAATGTGTTGATTTTATGACCTACCAATAGGTTGTGACCCACTACATGAAGTAGCATCTTTCAGAGGGTGATCTCATAGCCTCCTGCATACCAGAGGGCAGACTCCCATTGCACAGGAGTGAGACCATGCTCAGAGCAGTGAAATGATTGGCCCAAACACTGTGTCCTGAAGCCACTCACACCTTCCGTGTCCTTCCAGACTCTTCTATTCATGTACTTCCGTCAAGTCCAGCCTCCTAACAAGACTCCCTGCCTCCAGATGGGTTCCTCTACATCTCACCCTCCACCACAGCCAGAATGATTTTCTGAAATAGACATCTGGCCCTTTCACACCTTTCTGAAAACATGACCACCCCCAGCCCTATCATCTAAAGGAGGAGCTTTAAACTCCTCAGATGGTTGATGAGCCCCCCATGTCCCCAGCCCTACCTCCCCAGTCTCAACCTCTACACTCCTTCCCTCTCCCCTTGTATTCCCACCATAGTGGTTGTACCTGCCCCACAGCACATGCCATCTTGTGTCTCCATGCCTCTTCTCCCCCAGACCTGCTGTGGATAAAATAGCACCTCCTCCAGGAAGTAGACTCTGACCCATCTATGTGCTCAGGCACCTATTTTGCATGATCCGTGGTCCTCTCGACACACCCTTTTTGAGCGCCTGCTCTGGTATTGTCCCCCGCTGAACAAGTGTGTAGGTGGCAGGAGGGGTGGGACCCTGGGCAGGATGAAAGAAGCTGTTGCTTGCTCCTGTACTGTAGCGTAGAGATGAGGGAAGTGACTTAACAAGCAGCATGTTGGGGGAGAAAATGAAATCAAAGCCAGAGACTGACCAAACTGAGTCATCAGTATAATAGGTTTGGCTGAGAGAAGAGTCCAGGTACAGGGCAATAAGATTCCCCAAGGAACCCCTATGACCAAAAATGACTGAACATAGAAGCTCAGCAGTCCAGTGCATGTCCTGGCTACTCAAAGTGTGGTCCACGGACCAGCACTTCTGGCAATTTGTTACAGGTACCCTAGCCTAGATTGGAGAAGCGATAGCCTGAAGGAGCTTTCCTGAGCTGAAGAGAGCAAGTGTTCTGGCTTTCTAACTGCCTGGCTACCCTGAGTGCTCCCTGGGCTGTGCTGAAGTTTTCTGTCTACAGGTTTGTCCATCTGAGAATAGAGACTACATCTTGTGTGTCTTTGTGTCCTCAGTACCCAATCTGCCCCCATCATATCATGTGGGCCTATCAGCATTCCTGCATGGTGTGGTTCAGAAATACTTCCCACAGATCTTCCTAATTGACTTACATGGGAAGGAGCACTCTCGGTCAACTTAATTCCATTTCTGCTACTTAAAGTTGTTATGAAATCGAGACATGATCATCATGGATGTCTTAGAAAATAAAGACAAGATTTAAAAATTCATCTATACACTCACAATACAGGGACAACCACTCCTACAGTTTTACAGTGTTTCTGTTTTCTAATCCGTATGGGTGTTTATTATTCCTTCTAAGCAGCTCACATCACATTCATGTAACAGGTTTAACTTATCATTGGTGACAGTGGCCCTAAGACAGTGGCTCTGACATTTCCACAGTCTACAGTAAGTACAGTTCTGTGGCAGCAAGTACATTCACATCCTTGTGCCACTGCCATCACCAACCACCTCCAGAATGCTTTCTTCTTCCCCAACACAAAGTCCATACTCGTTACACATTAACTCTCCTTTTTCCCCCTCCCCTCAGCTGCTCACAACCATCATTCTCCTTATGACTCAGCATAAGTTGATAACCCTAGGAATGTAACATAAGAGGAATCATACAATATTTGTCCTTTTATGACGGGCTTATTTCATTCATCATAATGTCTTTAAGTCTCACCCATATTGTACATATGACAATTCTCCTTTCTTTTTAATACTGCAGTGGCGGGGCGCCTGGGTGGCTCAGTCCGTTAAGCGGCCGACTTCGGCTCAGGTCACGATCTCGTGGTCCGTGAGTTCGAGCCCCGCGTCGGGCTCTGTGCTGACGGCTCAGAGCCTGGAGCCTGCTTCAGATTCTGTGTCTCCCTCTCTCTGACCCTCCCCCGTTCATGCTCTGTCTCTATCTCAAAAATAAATAAATGTTAAAAAAAAATTTTTTTTAAAATACTGCAGTGGCAAAGGGTAATCTTTTGTAAGTGGCTGGAGGTGTCTCCTGGGGTTAAGCAGTTCACCCAGGTCTTGGACCACCAAAGAACTACTAGCTTCTTGAGCTGGCCGGAAAGTACAGACCAGAGACAAAGCAAGAGAAGCAGCGATTGTTGGCCTGGGCTGAGAAGAAAACTGCCCAGCAAAGGGAACGTCCTCACGGAGAGTCCACTGTCCTGTGAGCAGAGGTTAATATGCCACCGCCTTGGTGGCGAACAAGAAGGCCATACTGGCAGTGCCTGCCAACGTCATGGATCCTACCAAGCTGGCTGCCTTCTTGCCTGTCCTATGTCATAAGGTGGAGCTCCTCTACTGCGCTGTCAACGGGAAGGCCAGGGTGGGGCATCTGGCCCAGAGAAGAGCTGCACCACACGGCTCACCTTCACAAAGGTTAATTTGGAAAACCGAGGGGTTCTGGCGAAGCTGCCGAAAGCCATCAGGAGACAAACTCAGTGACAGGTTTGATGAAACCCACCATCACTGGGAGGCAGCATCAGGGGTCCAAAATCTGTGGCTCTCATTACCAAGTTGGAAAAGGCAAAGGCAACAGAACTTGCCACCAAACTGGGTTAAATGCACACTGTCGAGTTTTCTGCACATAAAAATAATAAAAACTGTCCTTCCAAAAAAAGCTTAAATTCTCTCAAGTACTTTGCCCTCCCTTTTTCTTACTTCTGCCTGGAGTGCTATCTGGTTGGGGATCTAGGATGAGGAAGCAGCTGTAATGAATTCACCCTATACATGTGTGTGTGACTGACTGAAGTTTATTTCTTGTTCATATCAAGCCCTAAACATGCGTTTTTGATTGGCAGGCGATCTTTTCCACAAGATAATTCAGGGCAGATGGCTCTGCCTTTCTGTAGGAACTTGTTATCATCTGTTCAACTGTGTGTGGGTAGAACCTGTGTATGGCAGGGCACACCTGCTTCTAAAACGCCTTGACCTGGAAACGCAAACACCGATGCTGCTCACATTCTAGTCCTCTGCTAGCCACATCCAACTGAGAGCAAGCCTGGGAAGTCCAGTCCTCTCTGGAAGAAGAGCAAATGATTTTCGGTAAATAGCGCAAGTCCCCGGCACTCCCAGAGACTGGGAGGAGAGACCTACCACGTGCTGACCCCAATCATCTCTGGCCTCGCTGAAATGTCTCCATCCACTTGTCCCTGCTGGTCTCTGTCCCTGCTTCAGCCATTTTGAGATGGCTGGCCTGGTCTGGCCTTTGGGCACATGCCATTCAGATCAGCCCCGGCATGGGCTCAATCCTGCAGCCTTTACTCTGTGCTCACTTCTCACATGCCTAGGACACCTTTGCCACTAAGCACAGGGAGACTTTGTCCCCCCAAAACAGTGCAGGATGTGAGGGACTACTGGGCACTGTCTCAGGCTCCCCTCTACCTAGATATACACCTTACTAACCAGCCCATGTTGAGTGAAAGGCTTTCACAAGGCGGAGTCATCTCAGAGAAGTAATATTGTTCAAATGATACTTAATCTTTTCCTGGGGTATTTACATTCCTCTTCTCCCATTGTTTTCCCCCAAAGAGGAGGCAACTTAAGGCCTTAAGCTTATTTAAAACAACCTCTCCCTTTTTCTTTCCACAGTTCTCTCCTGAATCTTGAAAATAAAAAGCTCTTTGATTCCAGACTGTTGTGCCCATTACCAGTTTAATCCATTCAGTGCTTCAAATGCCCTTATTTTGCGGGGAGGGACAATATGTTCTTCCTTTCCTCCAGTCCTTGAATGCCAGTGAGCCAATGGGTAGAAACCAGATGGGCAAAAGAATAATCGTGAGACAGAAATTTTGTTTCAAAGCCTCCTGATACTGTCCTACCACGTTCAGCTTCGAGGTTTTTTTCTACCTACCAATTATGCCATGAGACTTTTCCCATGCCTGTTGGGAATTATTTGAAAATGCAATTTTGTCACAATAAGAAACAAGCAGAACAAACTGAAAATCACAACTCTTCCCGGTGCCATCGGAGAACTGAGATCACAGGGCAAACCACTGCTCTGAAAATACGAGCGAGAGAAAGACACAAAGAGCCACAGCTTACCAAGTGCAGAAGTCCACAGCTGGAGCCAGTAATTGGTAAGAACACAACTAAAACTGATGAATTCTGAAGGTTCAATGTGGATGCACTTGAGAGTTAATTCTGGGTCCAATCTTTGTGGACCTTCCACACTTTCATGAGTTTTACCTCCAGGAGTTCTGCCAGGTTCTCAGGGTGTAGATTGAAGAAAAATCCCCTCAAACTTCCAGCAGGGGGAGGATAAAAGTAACCATTTTGAAATGCATCTGCCTTCAAGGGAAACTTTCACCAGAGGCTAACCAGCTTAGGTTGTGGTACAGCCCAGCCAATGTGGGTGAAGGGAAATGCCCAACTCCAGCCCCCACCAGCCTTCCTGTCTCACCTATGGGAGGAGGAGTAAAGGTGAGGAGCATCTGTGAAGGTCCCAGCCCAGGGCTCACCAACAGACTGAGCCCTAATCAAAAGACTAGGGAGCACGTACCTTCCCCCACACCTCACCACACCCATCGATAGGGCTTCTGTATAATAAATAACAGGGGATCATAGCTAAGAAAAAAAAAAAAACAGCAAAGTTCAGACCCTATTTAAGGAGTCTCTATGGGAATCCAAAGACAACAGGGAAGATGAAAAAAAGAATGCTAGAGGAACTTTAAGCCTCCAATACCTACAGCTTCAGCAGTCAACATAGCTTAACTCCTAGCCAGATAACCATAAAATCTCACACAAAAGATCTATTTACTGCAATTCCTATTACCTGGAACATTATTTCCACCTTCAACAAAAAATTACAAAGCATACTCAATGCCAAAAACATAGTTTAAAAAGACAGAACAGGGGCGCCTGGGTGGCGCAGTCGGTTAAGCGTCCGACTTCAGCCAGGTCACGATCTCGCGGTCCGTGAGTTCGAGCCCCGCGTCAGGCTCTGGGCTGATGGCTCAGAGCCTGGAGCCTGTTTCCGATTCTGTGTCTCCCTCTCTCTCTGCCCCTCCCCCGTTCATGCTCTGTCTCTCTCTGTCCCAAAAATAAATAAAAAAACGTTGAAAAAAAATTTTTTAAAAAGACAGAACAAGTATCAGAACCAGACTCACATATGGCAGAGATGTTGGAAGTATCAGACTGGGAATTTAATAGAACTATGACTGATACGGTATGGGCTCCAATGGGAAAGTGGACAATATGAAAAACAGATGGATAACAAACAGAGAGCTGGAAACTCTTAAGTATCAAAAGAAAATTCTAGAAAAAAACCCACATTGTAACAGAAATGAAAAATGCTTCTGATGGGATTATCAGTAGACTATAGACATGGCCAAGGAAAGAATCAGTGAGTCCGAAGATATGTCAAAACAATTTCAATCGTTTTGTATTTTGTATTAGCTGTTTGTAGTTCCTTTTTTTAAATTATCTGCTTTTTCCTGACAATTTAAACTCTATGTCAAATCATTTCTCTGGATCAATATTTGATCCTGAGAGAAAGATTCATTAATATGTATGATTGATGGAGGCAGATAAACAGTCACATGCAGAATAAAAATAATGTAAGGAAGAGAAAAAATAATTAGAAATCAGACTAATAAAGTGTTAGAAGATATGGAGACCAATTGCAAAAGAGAAAAAAATAAATCAGAAATATCAACCTACAAATGGATCAAAGATCAGCAATGATACTGAAAAAAAAAAAAACCTAAAGAGTCAGAGTACCCATAAGTCACATAGATCAAATAAAAAATAGGATCATTAGAATTGATACTCAAGGTTGCAGGGAAATACATATAAATACACAGAGTAAGTGTAATAAAAAATGCACCTGAAATTTTAATGCAGGTCTGGAGATAGGCAGTATGATGTAGTAGAAAGAACAAGGCTCCTGAGTTAACTGTTAAATTAGATTCGTTAGTGCAGATGCATGAACTCTGTTAAGTAAATTAACTGCTGTGCCCATTTCTCCAACTCTCAAATGGGATTAATAACAGTATCTACCTCAAACCATTGTTGAGACTTGAGTCAGAGCACCTAAAAGTACCTAAAAGAATACTTGACATATAATATTTTAGTTTTTATTATTACTACAATACAGTTGTTTAGAACGCAAGATTCTGGAAAACAAGGGCCATGTCTTGGTCATTTTTATATTTCACCCGCATACTGGCTGGCACATACTAAGCACTCATCAAATGCATACTGCTAAGAGCAAATATAGCCTTAAGACTATTACTAACACGATGACTTTGAATTCCATAGTAGAATAAGAGCTGCTTTTCTTAAAGACATGATTATAACCCTGGAGAAAGTTTTCACGTAACTTTAGAATTTCCATTGTTCGTTTTATCCAGCCAAGGCAGAGAAGGCTAAGTGGTTTGACATTTACCTTAGATGGTAGGCAGACTAATTTGATTTCAGCTGAGATTCTAAAAGATAAGATATTTCTACATGGTGCAAAAATACTAAAACACTTAGTTCTTGCTGCAATTGTAATTTATATGATTGAGGATTAAAAGGAGGGAAATAAACACAAAATTTCCACGATACTCTCTGACAAGGTAAGATTTTAAAGGGTTTTACATGTGAGAATGATGTGAAGTGGTAAGAATGGCTTCAAATCCGTGGAATCTAAAATTATGGCTGCAAAAAAGCTAAAATACAATACAGAGAACAATAAAGAGAGAAGTCTCTTGCTTATTTGTTTATTGTTGCTTGCGGCTGGTGGTAGGACATTGATAGAACACGTATAGGAAGTGAAATTTATTATCTTCTAACTTGAGTCTGTCTCCCATGTTAAGGAGAAGCATTTTTAGATTGAAAAGTGTAGAAAGAACTAAGTAAGGAAAGTTGAAACCCAGTGTCGGTAAAGAGAGTAGAAGAGATTTCATGAAACCTCAGGAGAGAAATGAGAGCTGCAGGGTTATTGCAAAACTTTGCACTACACCGGCTGAGCTCTCTGACTCTGTTGGCTGGTCCCTCAACTGGAAAGGGCACAGAGCACCCAGACCTCGGACTTCTAGCTGAGAAGGAAAGCGCCTGGGAGGCAGTGAAGTCACTCCCACTCTATTAGGTATGCAAGGTATGAGTCACATAGTGATGACTGACAGGGAAGTTCTGCTAGTGTTTCAACAAACAAGAAGGAAGGAAAGGGGGGGGGAGGGTAACAAAGAGGAAAGAAACCAAAGAGACGGAGAGACCAACCTAAGAGAGAACACGACTTCAAGGAACAGAAGCAAATTCCTTCCAATTGTTTCACTTCCACCACATCATTTAAAAGAATATGAAGTCGGGGCGTCTGGGTGGCTCAGTCAGTTGAGCGTCTGGCTTCGGCTCAGGTCACGATCACACGGTTCGTGGGTTCGAGCCCCGCGTCGGGCTCCGTGCTGACAGCTCAGAGCCTGGAGCCTGCTTCGGATTCTGTGTCTCCCTCTCTCTCTGCTCCTCTCCCGCTCTGTCTCTCTGTGCTCTGTCTGTCTCTCTCTCTCTCTCTCAAAAAATAAATAAACATTAAAAAAATAATAAAAGAATATGAAGTCAACAGAAATGGTCAAAATGGAAAACGATTATAGGGAGAGATTGAAAGGAAGTTGCAGGACAGAGTCAACACACTGAGGATCAGAATCTCACTGTTAATTAACAAATGGATTACAGAAGCAATGAAGTCTTGGGGTGATGGGAGGTTCATGGGGTGATCCTGAGCCGACGACAAAGAAAGGATTCTCAAAGACGTCTTTGGTGCAAAAAAGGGTGATTTTATGAAAGCACAGGGTCAAGACCCATGGGCAGGAAGAGCTGTACTAGGGTTGTGATGGGTAACTCATTACACACCCTCAGGTTGGGAGGGGTCAGGGATAGAGTAAGTCTCCAAGGAATTTTGGAAGCAAGGTTTCCAGGACCTTGAGGGGCTAGCTGTGGCTAGGGAAGCGCCATTTATTACCATTTCATAAAACCTCAGTCATGAGACCCTTTAGATGTGTATCAGGGGCCATAAGCTCGGAGTATGATGGCCACCACATATCTTGGGGCAGTTGAGATAAAGGAAGTTGACTTACAGGATCCTCGAAGTTGGGATCATGTGAAGCTAAGGTTCTCTTTTGTCCCCAGCAAAGTGTCATCCTTAGGCAGCCGAGCTCCTTAAGGGAGGTCACTCTGCCGGTCTCAAGGACTTTCAATGGGCTGTAGGCAGTAAGGGAATTTAATTTTTCATTTGCCTTAGTTTCCCACATTGCCACGGCCAGCACTTAAACCCCTTTCCTTTGTCTGTTCTTGGGTGGCCGGGAGTGTCCCAGGAATATCACACAGATCCCACCTGGGGTGGGGAGAGGTGCATGCCAGCCTGTACTTCGCCCTCAGCTTGCCTCAGTCTCCCTCGTCAGAAGCAAGGGGTGGAACTAAACACTGATGGAAACTGAATTACCACAAACTTGGACAGGTTGGGTATAGTCCTGGAGAAAGACGATGAAAACAGCAAGAAAATTAAACTGGAAGGAAGCTAATAGATAGAAGTGACAAAGACAATCCACACAGGAGCTGAGGTAGAGAACTCACAAACGAAACAGAAGATGCATTCAAAGACAGAATGCAAGAGCATTTTCCAGAAAAAGAACAGAACTTTGTATCAAGACAGCTCACCACATTTCCGGAAATTTTGATAGCGAACTTCAGGCATAGTTAGGCTGTTGAATTTTGAGGCAAAGAACAAATTCGTAAGACATCAGACAGAAAAGCCAATAGACCTACTAGAACCTCGCCCCCGCCCCCCAAATAAAAACCCAATTCAGTCTGATCGCCAGCTTGCCCACAGCAACACTGAGCACCAGAGGCAACGGGACAGCCCCTGGGCTTTCTGGAAAGAAGTCTGAGCCCAGGGCTTGGGCCAGCAAAGGCCTCGGGAGGGGACAGGTGGCAGGTGGCCACCCTCACGTGGAAGGACCATCGGGCAGAGAAGCTGAAAGGATTGCTTGTGAGCTAATACAAAACAAGTGTGGTTGCCAAAGAATCCCAAAGTTACAAACTTGCGTGAAATGAAATCAAAACGTGAGTAGAAGAAACAGGGAGGCTGGACAGGGGGTAAGGGCGGAAAGAGGAAAGATTTACTGTTATCCTGAAAGCCAAGAGTTTCAACAAACACTCAAAAACTGAAACAATGCTTTGAAAAGGCAACAACGGTGACCCTGTCCTTTAACCGTTTCTCACAGTTTCTCTGTTTAAATTGAGGGTGATTTTTAGGAATAACATCCTTTGCCGTGAAGAAACTTTTGAGTTTCAAAGCTTCCTTCAGTTTAATTTTTGTCTGTGAAATTCGAGTGAAAACAAATTTAATACTTTTTATGAATAATGGCATTTTAGTATGATCACATTTTTGTAAACGTATTTCTTTCCCTGTGTCCTTCTGTCTTTATGCAGAGGGAGATACCACATGTAATGTTTACCTTAACAGTAGGTGTGGACCTGGGGGTGTTAGAAACCTTTCTATTTAACTGACATTTTTGTACTTTATATCATAAACCTTTTTTTATAAGATACTTATAAAAACAATGGAGCGAATTTTCTTTAAAAGACAAAAATACGGGGCACCCGGGTGGCTCGGTAGGTTAAGCTTCTGACTCTTGATTTCAATTCAGGTCATGATCTCATGGTTCATGAGATCGAGCCCCATGTTGGGCTCTGTGCTGACAGCACGGAGCCTGCTTGGGATTCTCTCTATCCCTCTCTCTCTCTGCCTCTCCTCTACTCAACACTTACTCACACTCTCTTTCTTTCTCTCTCTCTTTAAAAATAAGTAAACATTTTTTTTAATGTTTGAAAAGATGATAAGAAAACCAGAAGCAAAATATGCCAAAATGGTACTAATGGCTAAATCCTTTTCTTAAAATTTTTTAAGGTTTATTTATTTTTGAGAGAGAGACAGAAACAGAGTGTGAGTGGGGGAGGGGCAGGGAGAAAGGGAGACACAGAATCTGAAACAGGCTCCAAGCTCTGAGCTGTCAGCACAGAGCCCAAGGCAGGGCTCGAACTTGGGAATGGTGAGATCATGACCTAGGTAGAAGTTGGACACTTAGCCAACTGAGCCACCCAGGTGCCCCAACAGTGGCTAAATCTGATGGGAGTGTGTAATATTAGTATATTTTTTTAATTTTCATTTTAAAAAGGTGTTTTAAAGAGGTTTTAATAGAGTTCAAAACCACTTTAAGACCGTTAAAGTCTCGTAGAGTTTCTCATATTCTGGATTTTGCTGATTGCATTGCTGTGCATCATTTAATGTGGTCACTGATCTCTCTATGTCCTGTAAACTGGTAGTTAGATATGAAGTCTTGGTCCTATTCAGGTTTGATGTTTTGGGCAAGCTTACTTCAGATGTGTGTTGTAAACTACTCATTGTGTGAAAGCAAGAAACACATAACTGATGACTGATTGTCTCCCTTGTTGTGGCCTTAGGGATAATCAGTGGGTTTAGGCGTTTTGAGTCTGTTTCATCTATTATGAATTTCCCCATCAGCGTTTCACCTAATTTTTGCAGTCATCAATGATGACTGCCTAGATCTATTATTACATTAAGGATTGTCAAATAGTGAAATTTATTACCTTTTCTTTGTTAATTGGCTGGAGTACTTCTATATTTTGTCTATAAAGACCAAAAACACCTTTTCCCTATCAACTGTTTGTTTTCTTTGAGGTGCAGTTCATATAGAAAAGTCAGAATAAGTGGTTGAGTATTTTATTTATTGGTTTTTGGAGTGAGGGGGTGGATCCTTAGAATCTTCCAGAGGCAACTGATGAGGGATTTTTTCCCCCTTTGACAGTATGGAGGAACTAATGGAGTTTTAACATATTTGACATGTTACAACCTACTACAGTTGTTCTTCTTTTCGATGTTCAAGTTATTCTGTTACTGACGAGTGTTAGCTTCTTCAAGTTGGCTCCTAAAGTCTTTTGACATGAGTACAGCGAACTACGATGGCTTCCTTGTTTCTACTATGACAAAATGTTTCTGGCTTATGTGTTTCCCGCCTGATATCCGCAATCAAGACAAATAATCAAATCTCTTCAACAAATAAAGTGCAGTGGGGAAAAAGTTACGGAGAACTCATAGATTAAAAGAAACTTCCACCTATCAACTAAATGTAGACTTTGGATCCTGGATCAGACAAAACAAATGTCAAAAAACAAAACAACTATGATTTTTAAAAATAAATTTGTATAGAAACTGGATGTTTGATGATATTAAGGAATTTTTATAGATGTGATCATGATGTTGTGGTTTTATTTATTTTTTTATTTTTTTAATGTTTATTTATTTTTGAGACAGAGAGAGACAGAGCATGAACGGGGGAGGGTCAGAGAGAGAGAGGAGACACAGAATCGGAAGCAGGCTCCAGGCTCTGAGCTGTCAGCACAGAGCCTGACGCGGGGCTCGAACTCACGGACCGTGAGATCATGACCTGAGCCGAAGTCGGAAGCTTAACCAACTGAGCCACCCAGGCGCCCCTGGTTTTATTTTTAAGGAACATGAGGCCATATCTGTTAGAGACACAAACTGAAGCATTTACAGATTAAAATGGTAGAATGTCTGGGATGTGCTTTGTAACAACACATTTGGGGAAAAGGTAGTCAGCAGTAGTATAGATGAAGCAAGATGGGCCATGTGTCGATACGAGGTGATGGGTGCGTAGGGATGGGTTATACTGTTCACTCTGCATTGTGCTGTTCACTCTGTGTATGAACTTTTCCATAGTAAAATATTCTCAGTATAAAAGAAAATAAAACAGTTGGAGTCTCCTGATGAGGAGTCACCATAGCCAAGATAACTCAGTGAATACAAATTTTCAGAGACAAGCATAGAAAATAAGAAAGGGCTGGAAGGACCAGAGTTTGGAAAATGTTGATGTAATTTTCAAAAAGAGGGAGAAAATGGATCTTTCAGGCTCTAGTCTGTGTGTTGACATTTATCCTGGAAAGATTCTAGAATGGGTTTTTAATGAGGTGCTTTATGAATACAAGCAGCTACCGTGCATCCAGTTAAAATTTTCAAAAAGCCGCATTGATCTAAAACAGTTTTTATTTTTGATAAGCTTGCTAGAAAAATCAGAGACATGTAAATATGCCGTATCAGCACTTCGGCATGATGCCTTTGAGAGCCATTCAGGCCAGGGAATAGCCGATGGATAGATTAATAATTGCTTTAAAATGCCACACTCGTAGGACAGTGGTTAGAGATGATGCTGTTGGGAAGAAGTTTGGTAGCACCCTATGCGGGGCTCTGTCCTTAGCTCACTTCTGTCCGGTTGGGAGCAATGGTGGCGGTGATGGGAGATAAGAAGGGGAGGGCAGGAAGGATGAGTCTTAGAGCATTTCAGATTAGTTGCTGTATGTACATTGTCTTAGTCTATCATAGTGACAATGCCACACAGAGGGAGCTGTGTCCCAGTTTCTCAAGGTGTCTCTCATCCAGTTCACCAGGGGATGTTCTCTTTCAGTGACCCCTATCTGTAGTCTTGAGAGGCTGGCTTTTTGATGTGTTGGGACAGTTGCCTGATGTGTGTGTCATGAAAGCAGAAGGGAAGTTGTCCATACTGAGGTGAAAACTGTCTCACTCAGGCCACGGTGAGGCCTGTTCTGGAAAGCTCTGTCGTGTTGGGCTCAGGGTCTCTCTCCTCCAAAATGTAGTTTCTTGCTCCCTTCGTCTGGGACCCATCCTCTCTGGTCACACATTTGCTCTCTGAACAGATAACTCTCAAGTTGCTTATGTTTCTGCCTCCTAAATTACAGTCCCTCTGGGGTATTGCTCCCCTGAGGCTCTGGGCCAACCCCACAGGGTGTGGACTTAGTCATTTTGCTCTTAAAGAACAGCATTATGTCTAAACAATGTTACAGAGATTGCAGAAAGGTTCTGCAAGACTAAGTACCATGGCTGTCCAAGATCGCACAGCCTGTAAGTGGCAGAGCCAGCGAGCACTTGAATCCGGGTTAGTATGACCTTAAACTATGTTCTTTTCACTATGCAACACTGCCCACACCAGAAGCTGGACACAAAAAGAGTATGTTGAATAACAGACCTGGATTTTAAAAAATGCCACTAAGATAAATTAGAACATTGTGCTGAACCATCAGGACGCAGTTTATGAAGAACAAGTCCCTCCGCTTAGTTCATTAGACAGGCTACACAAGGACAAAGCACGGCACGTCAAGAAAAACAAAATTTTGTTTTTAGTAACCTCCGTCTGAGTCACGCCCGTGACTTTACTTCACATTGTCCCTCCCCCAAACAGTAAAGTTGGATCGTGGTGAAAGTTAGCGTGTAGATTCCCAGGGCTCTCTGCCCCGCACCCCAGCTCCCTGGGGTGCAGCCTTGTGCAGCACCCAGCTTCAAGCTGCACACAGATGTTGTCCTTCTGGGCACACGGAGGGATTGGTGTTTGAGGAATCTTGGAAGGTCTGGGGATATTTAGCCTGGACAAGAAGACAATTCATGGGAAAATGATACTCAAGAGCTACCCAACAAGAGGATGGATTGTCACCAGAACCCAGCTAAGGAATCGAGGGACCCAGTTCTACTCAGCCTAACAACTGACTTCCTAGAGAAACAGCGGTTCAGGAGGGTAGTTAAAAGTGACCCTTATGACTCTGACAGACCTGGTGTTGAGTCCCAGCTTCACCTCCAGATTCTGAGCACGGCGACATCTCTTCCCCTGTGAAGGGTGAAGCCAACAGCGTCTCTTGAGGAAGGCTAAGGATTGAAAGAAGTTGAGCCAACTCTTTGGCACAGTGCCAAAGAGCTCAGCTCCTCAGTAAGTGTTGGCCACAACTGTGTTATTGTTTCTCACCTTCAGAGCTGCCCATGGAAGCAACGGAGGGATTCATGGCTATGTTTCAAAGGACTCTTCCAAGGCTGAGGCCCTCATTTTTAGGCAAGAGTTAAATTAGGAAGATTTACACAACTGAAAACACTACATAAAACAATAGTCTTTTTTTTTTTGAGAGAGAGATAGAGAGAGAGAGAGAGAACACACTCAGGGCAGGGAGAGAGAGAGAGAGAGGGAGGGAGAGAGAGAGAGAGAGAGAGAGAGAGAGAGAGAGAGAGAGAGAATCTTAAGCAGGCTCCATGCCCAGTGCAGAGCCAAACACGGGCTCAAACTCATGACCATGAGATCATGATCTGAACCAAAATCAAGAGTCAGATGCTTAACCTACTGAGCCAGCCAGCCATCCCAAAACAATAGTCTTATTAACAAGAATACATTGACTGAAGTTCTTGATTGCCAAATGGATTTTTGCCTCATAAATACTTTTGAATCAATTATTACTGCAATACTGATTAGGTGAGAAGACAACCATATATACTTTCCTATATTTCTTTTGCGGGCTTGATATGACCCTGGGTGTCTGAACCCACATCACTGCATACTACTGAGCTCCCAGTGCATTGTGAATGTTGCTGTAACATTTTCACGGTTTCTAGTATTTTGTGGTCAGATGTGTAAAATGGGGCCCGAGGGTTTTTCAGCTTGAAGAGCTCATCACCTGACTTATCTTAGAATGATGCTAAGAAGGAAAAATTGTGACGACCCTCATCCATAACGATACACGAGCATTAACTTAATTTACATTCCAAAGTATTGAGAAGTAAGAGAAATAATGAGTTATTTGTTTAATGGAAGACTGTTAGATTACACTCTGAGATGGTGGTGGTTTTTCTTTTGTTTCTTTGTTTTTAGCACTTTTGTTTAGCCCCGGGGAGTCAAAGTATGAATCTTCAAGGATCTGTTTCAGAGGGACTGGGAGTCTTTGGCTTTTTAATTTCGTGTTTGTTTTGCTCTTTTTAACAATCATGGCCTCAACTCTGAGAGCTCTGCTTACATTTCACAAATAATTAGCAGTTGTGAAAGCAACTTTGGTTGTGACTTTAACACACTTACATCAGTGGAATCCCTTCTTTTGAGGGCATAAAACATTCCCCAAAGACAGACTCTCACCAACAGGAAATAATCTAATGTCCTCAAAGAGCTAATTCTTTTCAAAAAAAAAAGGCAAAACAAAACATTACAGCAAACTCATTACTGTAAAGAACTATTATCAGCACCTGTAAAGATGAGGAAAATGACAGCACCAGGAAGGGAAACAGTCTCATTTTGGAGAAACAAACGGCATCCCAGGAGTTTAAATCTTTTGATTGTTGACATATTTTTCATTAATCCAAGTGATTTGGATCTATGAGGTTCCTTTGAATGGCTTTCCTCTTTAGTTAATTACTTATTTAGAAAAGCTTTGTATCTCAGAAGGAAAAGAAAAGTATGAAGAATCCCAAGTTTAGCAAACTCCTATTTGGAGAATGGCTTAAGTCTAAGTTCATTTTCATTAAGTCCGAATCAACTTCCGATTACAGTTCAGATATCACTTTCTCTAGCTGTTCTTTCCAGAGTCCCCAAGATGGCGTTAAACATCCCCCCGACCCCCACCCCAAAGATTCTGACAGTGCTCTGTCCCTCCTGCCACTGCACATGGTTCTAGCACCCATCGTATGTCAGAGATATGGTTTCCTCATCTGTGCCCACTGGCCCAGGTCTGTCTTTTTCAGAATACTGAGTACTCACCTAAGTATCTGGTACATATCAGGCACTGATAGATTTGTTGAAAACTGTGAATAGAGTTTGGAAAAGGGCTATTGTATGCAAGAAAAAGATCCCTTCTAAAAAGGACGCTCAGGTGCAAGGATGAGGTAAGACACTCTCTCAGCCCCTGTCTGTGGCAAAAATGCGATTGCCGATGGTAAGAAAGCCCCAGAGGTGAGCAGCATTCTGCGGGCCACGCGTTCAGCTGGGCTGCGTTGTGTCCAGCCCTGATCTGATGTCATCTCTTCCTCAATTATGCCAAATATGCTCCTGCCTCAGGGCCTGCCTGTGTGCTGAAATTGTTCCCTGATATTCCTCACTCATTCTTTTACCTCCAGCAGATCTCTACTCAAATACCACTTTGTCAGGGAGCCTTCCCGGACCACGCTATTTAACATGGCCATCGTCCCCATTCAGCCTCCAACACACGCATCTCACTTGGGCCCCCCAGCAAGTCTATTCCATTTCCCTCCTTTGTGTTTGTGCATAGTGCTTAGCATTGTGTGATCTATTATGGACTTTACTTATTTTCTTTTTTTCTGATTTCCTCCACTAGAATATAAACTCCATAAGGGCAGAGATGTTTTTGTTTGCTGCAACATCCTTAGCACCTAGAACAGTGAGTGGCACGTTGTAGAAGAGAGGGGAAGTGTGGTGACAGCTTAGAGGTCACCTTAATCTCCCAGGACTCACTGGGGATATGAACCAATCTCTGTGGGTGAGCTGCAATCTTCCCAGAGAACATGGCCCAGTTAGAGAAGGGTGGGACAGAAGGAGGTCTCCCCTGGCATGTGGTTTACACTCACACACCCCTGGGAGGGGTCCTGCTAGACTAACGTCCACTAATATTGTAATGACTAGTTAGTTCTTTGTTAGGGATTTGTTGGCAGCAGGCAAGGGGAGATGGATAGAGACTAATACTTACTCTCATTTGTTTTTTTTTTTTTAATTTTTTAATTTTTAACGTTTATTTATTTTTGGGAGAGAGAGAGACAGAGCATGAACGGGGGAGGGGCAGAGAGAGAGGGAGACACAGAATCAGAAACAGGCTCCAGGCTCTGAGCCATCAGCCCAGAGCCCGACGCGGGGCTCGAACTCACAGACCGCGAGATCGTGACCTGAGCTGAAGTCGGACGCTTAACCGACTGAGCCACCCAGGCGCCCCAATACTTACTCTCATTTGTAAGCCACCCTGTAGGTGCAGAGCATGCCTACCTGCACTGTCTCACTTGTGCCTCATGACAAGGCTGTGACATAGGCAAGAAAGATATTATTGTGCATTTTTTATAGATGAGAGCAATGAGGCTCAAAGAGGCTAAATGGCTTGTCCAAAGTCAGATACCCAACAGGAACAAAAAGTCAAACCCCACTGCCCTTTCTAACACCCCATTCAGTTAAAAGGTTTTAAACTAACTCTGGCATATGCTATTTGAAGCTACCTTGAAAATTGCCTTAAAATTTTTTTAATTTTTTTTTTTTTTGAGAGAGAGAGAGTGAGTAGGAGAGAGGGAGACACAGAATCCAAAGCAGGCTCCAGGCTGAGCTGTCAGCACAGAGCCCAACGCAGGGCTTGAACTCACAAACTGCAAGATCATGACCTGAGCTGAAGTCAGACACTTAACCGACTGAGCCATCCAGGCACTCTGAAAATTGCCTTTCTGGTGTGTGATATGCGTTGCTTACCTCTCACTGGAGAAAAGAGATTGGGATCTAGTCATTTCTCTTTTGATTTATCCCACAGTCTAATCCAATATAGTAATATTAAAATATGCTTAATATTAAAATATGCCATGATCTCAGAATTCAAATGAAGCCACAAAAGAATTTCTTGATGAGGGGAATAATTTGGGACGAGGGCACGGACATGTCCCTGAACCCACGTGGGGTACTATTGACTTCGACACCAACTCTTCATGGGTGGTGTCCTGCCCTTGGAGACACTGTTTTTCTTTGGGGCGCCTTCAGCACCTCTTTTATGAAAGAGGAGGTAATAAGGGACCCGCATGGCTTTCTATTAAAAAAAAGAAAAAATTGGAAATGAATCTTGCTTTGCTTTGGAGTGAAATGAAGAGTAGTGATTGGGCCTTTTGTTTTCTTTGTCTTGATTGTGCATTTTTGTAAGAAAGTGAATACCAAGCAAAATACAAGTGGATGTAGAGAATTCCGCCTAACTCAGCAGTATCTTCGAAAGTAAAAACAGCTCTAGAAACGCAAAGATCCCCAAGGATACACACCAGGCCTGCTTCGCACAGTGGGGCCAACACGCGGCCACCACCCAAGCTCACCCCGACGACACACACCCAGGAACGCAGGTCGTACACGACAAAGCTCGGCGAGAGCAAACTTTTATTTCACCTGATATGCTCTTTCACATATTCTTGCATTTTAAACAGCTTTATTGGGACACAATTTAAATACCACACAATTCAGCTATTCGGTGGCGTTTGGAATATTATGTTAGGAACTTTGTAAAAAGGTAGTAAATAGGTATGTGACATAAACATTGCTATTTTAACTATTTTTCAGTATATGATTCAGGGAGTGGCATCAGTTACATTCACAATGTTGTACAACCCTTACCACTATTTCCAGAACATTTTCGTCACCCAAAACACTAACCCAATGACCATTAAACATTAACTCCCTTTCTCTTCTCCCCACAGCCCCCGGCAATCACCACTCCACTTTCTGTTTCTATGAATTTGTCGATCCTAATCACCTCGTAGAAGGTGAACCGTGCAGTATTTGTCTTTTCGTGTTTGGATTACTTCACCCGGCCCATGTTCAAGGTTTACTCCTAGTTTAGCAAGCATGTATCTGAAGTTCGTTCCTTATTATGACCGAATAATATATGATTGTTTATACTACTGTTTATCAACTCACGGGCACTTGGGTTTTTTCCACCTTTTGGTTACAGTGATAATGCTATGAACATTCATGTACAAGCATCTGTTTAAGTTCCTATTTCCAGTTCTTTCAGGTATGTCCCTAGGAGTGGAATTGCCAGATGATGTGGTGAGTCTGTGTTTAACTTTTTGAGGAACCAGCAAACTGTTTTCCATAGTGGCTGCACCACTTTACATTCACACCAGCAATGTACAAGCGTTCCAAGTTTCCACATCCTCAAAAAAAAAATTATAACCATTCTAATGTGTACGAACTGGTATCTCTTTGTGGTTTTGATTTTCATTTCCCTAGTGACTGGTGATGTTGAACATCTTTTCAAGTACTTGCTGAACATTTCTATATCATCTTTGGAGAAATATCTATTCAAGTTCTTTGCTTATTTTTGATTTGGCTTGTCTTTTGTTGTTGAGTCATAGAGTTTCTTTATATATTCTATACATTAAGCCCTTAATAGACATATATGATTTCCAAATATTTTCTTCCATTTAGTAGATTGTCTTTTCATTGTCTTGATAAAGTCTGTTGATGCATTTAAAATCTTTACATGTCAATCAGTAACTCAGTAGATTATTTACCAATAAGAGCCATCACAGAGTAACTATGAAAGGAAATGAGGATCCTTGGGATTCGGCTGTTTCAGAAATTCCTGATGAATTTTACAAACTCCCCGATGAACAAGAAGTCTTAGAAGAACTGTTTACATTTCTTACCAGCTTACTACTCTGATGACAGCCTTCCAACATCAGAATACAAAGTGCTGTTCTTTTGTGTCCCAAATCTGTTTCTCAGCCTTCACTCTAGGGGGTTCCCAGGCTAGCCTAATGGGGGTTCCATGATAAAAGGAGACACTTTTGTTTTTTATGTTTTAAAATGATATTTAAAAGAAAAATAAAGTATCTTTAATCCTTGTATTGTTTTCTCCTGTTTTTTGCACTTGGACTCTCCCTCCCACCTTGCTGGTAGCTTTTGTTTCAGGTTTAACGCTTCTATTAAATCTAGTGGGTTTTTTTTCCCTTAATTCTCTTTCCTTCTTTCTCTTTTTTCCCCACTGGAATGTTCACTAAAGCTTATAAAAACGATACTGCTTAAAAATACATATTCTTAGCCAGAGAACTCTGAAGAGAAATAATTTTCAGGTGACTTCTTGGCATTTGATAACAAAGAAAGTTTGTAAACCGCATTAATTGTTTTAATTCACACTGGGAAAAACTTCAATGAGCCTCCTCCATACTGATAATACTGTAATAATGCAGTGTATTTACTCTATGGAATGACTTCCATATTATATCTTCAAAAATATCTTAGGTATTTTCACAACATGTAGGAGACAAGAGGCCAACATTCATATGTTGTAATTGCAGAAAATAAATCAATGTGAATAATTCGCTTTGAAGGGGTCATGTAGCCAACTGGCCCAGCAAAAACATGAAACTTGGGATTTAGAATGCCTCATCTTGTAATCATGCCCCACCCCAACTTATTAAAGTAATTAGGACATAAGCAGAACTTCAACAGATGTGAACAGAATCCTCCTATCTTGGCTAACATCAAAATTGACTTCATTCTGAAGTCAGCACCCGGGGGACAGGGTGGGGGCAGAGGAATGTGGGTGGGAGCTGACGGCAGGCTTATGATGACTGTCTTAGCACTTTCTACCTTTCCTGGAAGGTACCAAGATAGTTCTCTGACAAATGAGAAGTTCTAAGCCCCTTGAGCTCTTCAACAAGCACCATGATCTATCTATCCTTTCAATACTCCCACCTCATTCCTCATATTTAATATGTGAAATGACACAGAAGCACCGTTTAAACCTGTACCCACTCATTCCTGACTTCTCAAGGAGATCTGAATAGTGATTGCTAAAGACAAAAGCAGAAGAGGAAAAAAGAGATGACTTCATTAAACCAGGATCCTGAAGAGAAGCAAAACCTAACATTCTGAGCCTAACTCTCATCCAACCATCTGTTAGCATTAACTTCCACATTATTTTTCAACCTGTTCAGACTATAATCTATAGTAAGATATATATTGTATATTGCGACCACCAAACGTGTATGTGTGCAAAATTGCAAACGTACATGTAAATATCTAAAACAAATGATACAGACCAGTGCATTGCAACATACCGTGCACACTGATATTTTAACTTTGCTTTGCTCTGATTACTTGGAAAATTCTGGTTGTGATGCACAGAGTTGATTTCAAAGCTGACTATTGGGCTACAATACCAGTAATAGTGGGTTAGTACCCTAACCCTAACCCTAACCCTAACCCTGACCCTAATCCTAACCCAAACCCTGACCCTAACCCTACCCTAACCCCTAACCCTCACCCTAACCCTAACCCTACCCTAACCTTCACACTAATCCTAACCCTAACCCTGACCCTAATCCTAACCCTAATCCTAACCCTAACCCTAATCTTAACCCTAATCACTAGGCTTCCCTCACAAGACAGTGAATATGAGTGCTCCCCTCTCCCTACTAAAATCTTCAGTTTCCATTTGGGGCCAACTTTTGGAAAGTAATTGGACTTCCTAGATTTCTACATCATTTCTGATAGGCTACAGATCAGACGTGGAGTCCACTCACACACACATTCTGCGAAGTTTCCCCAATCTCTTAAGCTCAGAATACAAAGATTTTGCAAACCAACAGTGCAGGAGTAGGTGCACAAAGTTCACCCGAAAGTCTGTCCTTTGTTGCCAGTGACACCGTGGAGGCGTGGCTTGAGCTAGCCATGTCCTTTCATTCGGGAGCTTGCATGCATTTTACTTTTTTTATTTTCATTTTTTAAAACTGAGGTATGATTTACATATAACATCATATTCGTGTCAGATACACAACATGATGATTCATTATTTGTATATATTGCAAAACAATCATCACAAGGTAATATCCATCAAGAAACACAGTTACAAAATTTTTTTCTTGTGATGAGAACTTTTAAAATCTACTGTTTTAGCAACTTTCAAATATGCAATACAGTATTATTTACTATAGTCATCATACTGTACATTACATCCTCGGACTTATTTATTTTATAAATGGAAGTTTGACCCCTTTTGACCCATTTCACCTACAGCCCATCACCCACCTCTGGCAACCACCAATCTGTTCTCTGTATCCTTGAATTTCTTTTATTCTACATATTAATAAAATCATAAGAGAGTGGACTTCCTTGTCTTATTCTTGATCTTAGAGAAAAAACTTTCAGCCTTTTACTATTCTGATGTCAGCTGTGAGATTTATTATTATTGTCATTATTATTTTTTTATAGCTTGCAAGTAGCTTTTTTTAAATTAAGTTTTAAAATTTCAATTCCAGTATAGTTAACATAGAGTGTTGTATTAGTTTCCGGTGTATAATATAGTGATTACATTTTTGATGTAGTCCCAGTAGTTTATTTTTGCTTTTGTTTCCCTTGCTTTAGGAGACATATCTAGAAAAATGTTGCTATGGCTGATGTCAGAGAAATTATTGCCTGTGTTCTCTTCTAGGATTTTTACGGTTTCGGGTCTCACACGTAGGTATATAACCCATTTTGAGTTTGTTTTTGTGCATGGTGTTAGAAGGTGGTCCAGTTCCATTCTTTTACATGTAGCTGTCCAGCTTTGCAAGCACCACTTATTAAAGAGGCTGTATTTTCCCCATTGTATATTCTTGCCTCTTTTGCCATAGATTAATTAACCATAAAATGGGTTTATTTCTAAACTCTCTATTCTGTTCCATTGATCTTTTCATTTATTTTTGTGCTAGTATCATACTGTTTTGATTACTACAAATTTATATTTGCTCTTCAAATCTGGGATTGTGATGCCTCCAGCTTTGTTCTTCTTTCTCAAGATTGTTTTAGCTATTTGAGATTATTTGTAGTTCTGTACAACTTTTATGATTATTTGTTCTAATCCTGTGAAAAATGCTGTTGGTATTTTGATAGGGATTGCAATTTTGTCACATGATTTTCCTGCATCTATTGAGATGATCGTATAGTTTTTATTCTTCATTTTGTTAGCATGTTGTATCACATTGATTGGTTTGTGGATGTTGAACCATCCTTGCATCCCTGCAATAAATGCTACTTGATAATGATGTATGATCCTTTTAATGTATTGTTGAATTTGATTTGCTAATATTTTTTAGGGATTTTTGCATTCAGGGATACTGGCCTGGGATTTCTATTCCTGTGGCATCCTTGTCTGGTTTTGGTATCAGGGTAATGTTGGCTTTGTAAATTCCCTCTTCTATTTTTTTTTTTTTTTTTTGGAAGAGCTTAAGATGTATTAGTATTAATTTTTCTTTGAATGTTTGGACTTTTGTTTGTAGGGAGGTTTTTGATTATGACTCAGTCTCCTTACTAATAATCAGTCTGTGGAGTTTTATATTTCCTCATCATTCAGTCTTGGTAGGTTGTATGTTTCTAGGGACTTATCCATTTCTTATAGATTGGCAGATTTGTTGGTGCATAAATATTCCTAGTACTCTCTTATGATCCCTTGTATTTCTGTGGTATCAGTTGTAACACCTACTTTTTTATTTTTTATTTTATTTCAGTTTTTTTTCTTTTTCTCTGGTGAGTCTAGCTAAAGATTGGTGAATTTTGCTTACCTTTTCAAAGAACCAGCTCTTAGTTTTATTGATCTTTTCTGTTGTTTTTTAAGTGTCTTTCATTTATTTGTACTCTGATCTTTGTTATTTCCTTCCTTCTACAAATTTTGGGTTTCATTTGTTTTTCTTTTCTAGTTCATTGAGGTGTAAAGTTTGTTTATTTGAGATTTTTCTTCTTTCTTGATGTAGGGATTTATGTTAGGGACTTCCCTCTTAGAACTGCTTTACCACACTGCCATAAGTTTTGGTATGCTGTATTTCCATTTTCTTTTATTTCTTTTCTTTTTAATTCCATGATAATTATCATACAGTGTTATTTTAGTTTCAGGTGTATCATACAGTGATTCAACAATTCCATATATTACTCAGTACTCATCAAGGTAAGTGTCCTCTTAATTCCCTTCACTTCTTTCACCCATTCCTCCCACCCACCTCTCCTCTGGTAACCTTCAGTTTGTTCTCGATTGTTAAGAGTCTCTTTCTTGGTTTGTCTCTTTTTCTCCCTTTGTTCATTTGCCTTGTTTCTTAAATTCCACATATGAGTGAAATCATATGGTATTCGTCTTTTCTCTGACTGGCTTATTTTGCTTAGCGTTATACTCTAGCTCTATCCGTGTTGTTGCAAATGGCAAGATTCCACTCTTTTTCATGGCTGAGTAATATTCCATTGTATATAGAAACCACCTCCTCTTTATCCATTCATCTATCGATGGACATGGGCTACTTACATAATTTGGCTACTGCAACTAATGCTGCTATAAATATGAGGTGCCTATATCCTTCAAATTAGTGTTTTAGTATTCTTTGGGTAAATACCTATGGTGGTATTACTGGTTAGTAGTTCTATTTTTAATTTTTTGAGAAACCTCCATATTGTCTTCCACAGTAGCTGCACCAGTTTGCATTCCCACCAACAGTGTACGAGGGTTCCTTTTTCTCCACATCCTCACCAACACTTGTTGTTTCTTGTGATTTTGATTTTAGCCATTCTTACAGGTATGAGGTGGTATCTTATTGTGGCTTTGATGTGCATTTCCCTAATAATGAGTAATGTTGAGCATCTTTTCATGTTTCTGTTGGCCATTTGTATGTCTTCGTTGGAGAAATGTCTGTTCATGTCTTCTCCCCATTTTAAATTGGATTATTTGTTTTTTGGGGTTGAGTTTTTATAAGTTCTTTATTTATTTTGAATACTAACCTTTGGTCAATATGTCATTTGCAAACATCTCCCATCCAGTAGGTTGTCTTTTAGTTTTGTTTGTTGTTCGCTATGTAGAAGCTTTTGATTTTGATGTAGTCCCAATGGTTTGTTTTTGTTTTTGTTTCCCTTGACTCAAGAGACATAACTAGAAAAATGTTGTTACAGTCAATGTCAGAGAAATTACTGCTTGAAATTACTGCCTGTGCTCTCTTCTATGATTTTTATGGTTTCAGGCCTCACATTTAGGTCTTTAATTCATTGTATTTCCATTTTCATGTGTCTCAAGGTATTTTTGTTTTCTTTTTTTATTTATTTGCTGACCTATTGGTTGTTCAGTAGCATGTTCTTAAATCTCCACAAATTTGTTAATTTTCTTGCCTTTCTTCTTGTAATTTATTTCTAGTTCCATACTATTGTGGTCAGAAAAGATGCTTAAAATGATTTTCATCTTAAATTTATTCAGACTGTGAAGAATGTATTTTAATTCTCAATATTAATATTGAGATGAATGTTTTCTTTTGCTTTGGGATGGAATGTTCTGTATATATTTGTTAAATCCATCTGGTCTAATGTGTTGTCTAAGGCCAACGTATCTTTATTGATTTTCCGTGTGGATGATCCATCTATTGGTGAAAGTGGGGTATTAAAATCTCCTGATATTAATATGTCAGTGCCTATTTTTCTCTTTTGTATTAATATTTGCTTTATATATTTAGGTGCTTTATGTTGGGTGCTTTAATATTTACAAATGTTATATCCCCTCGTTTGACTGATCGCTTAATCATTATGTAGTGTCTTTGTCTCTTATTATACTCTTTGTTTTAAAGTTTAATTTGTCTGATATAAGTATAGCTGCCCCAGCTTCTTTTTTGTTTACATTTTCATGTAATATATTTTTCTATCCCTTCACTTTCAGTCCGTGTGTGGTGTGTCCTTACATCTGAAGTGAGTCTCTTGTGGGCAGCATATAGATGGGTCTTTTTCTTTTTTAATCCATTTAGCCACTTTATGTCTTTTGATTAAAGAATTTAGTCCGTTTACATTGAAAATAATTATTGAAAGGTGTGTTCCTATTGCCATTTTGTTAATTGTTTTCTTGTTGTTCTGTATTTCCTCTCTATTCCTTACTTCTCTTGCTCTCTTTCTTTGCGGTTTGATGACTGTTTTTAGTGGTATGTTTAGATTCCTTTCTCTTTATCTTTAGTATCTACTAGATGTTTTTGCTTTGTTGTTACCATGAGGCTTACATATATATAGATAGATAGATATAGATGTTTTTGCTTTGTTGTTACTGTAAGGGTTAAATTGTAGTATAGGGCTAACCTGTAGCCTTGAGAAATAACAGCTTTGTTTTGACACTATAGGTTAAGAGATAACAGCCTTGTCCTAGCAATCAAGGGAACAAAAGTTCAAGGAAAATCAACTGGATTAGTATTTGATTGGATTGGGGCAAGGGCATGTCTGAACTGTTTCCGCCCCCACCTGGGAACTATTTCTTTGTTCTGTTCCTAGGTGATGATAAGACGGTGTGGTCGGCTATAAAAACTCTGTACCCCAGCTGCTAAAGGCTGCTCTCTGGTCAAGAGTGTCGGTCCCAATCGGTCGGCCTTGCCTCTCATTGCAATAAACTTTGTTGTGACTGTCACTGGTGCCTGTAGCATTCTGTTTCAGGAGTCGTGTGGATGCAACAGTTACCATGAGGCATATCTATTTTAAGTTATCTAAGTTTGAATCCATTCCAAATCTCTTCCATTTTTATCTCCCCTCTCCCATGTTTTATATTTTTGATGTCACATTTTATATCTTTTTGTTTTGTGTATCCTTTAACTAATTATTGTAGTTATAGTTATTTTTAATACTTTTGTATTTTAATCATACTAACTAATGTGGATAATAGAATATATTTATATTTACCTTTACCAGTGAGATTTATACTTTCTTAAAAATTGTTTATTTACTTATTTTGAGAGGGGGAGTTCAAGTTGGGAGAGAGGCAGAGAGAGAGGAAAGAGAAAGAATCCCAAGCAGGCTCGTTTCTGTCAGCACGGAGCTTGATGCCGGACTCAGTTTCATGAATCATGAGATCATGACCTGAGCTAAAATCAAAGGTTGGACACTTGACCGATTGAGCCACCCAAGTGCCCCCAAATTTATACTTTTATATATGTTTTCTAGTTAGTTATTAGTGGCCTTTTTTTTCAGCTTAAAGAAGTTCTTTTAACATTTCTTATAGAGCTCATTTGGTGGTGATCAACTCCTTTAGCTTTTACTTGTCTGGAAAAGTTTTTATGCCTCCTTCAATTCTGAATGAAAACTGCTGGGTAGAGTATGGTTGGGAGTTTTTTTTTTCTCTTAACAGTTTGAATTTATCACACTACTTCCTTCTGGCCTGCAAAGTTTCTGCTGAAAAATCTGCTGATAATCTTATGGGTGTTCTCTCATACATAACAAGTTATTTGTCTTTTGCTCCTTTTAAGATTATCTCCTCATCTTTAACTTTTGGCATTTTAATTATAATATGTCTTGGTGTGGGTCTCTGAGTTTCCCTTACTTGGAGCTCTCTGAGCTTCCTGGAGCAGCATGTCTGTTTCTTTTCCCAGGTTATGAAAGTTTTCAGCCATTTTTTTCAAAAAAGTTTTTCTGCCCATTTCTCTCTCTCTTCTCCTTTAGGGACCCCCACAGTGTGAGTGTAAGTCCACTTGTCCCATAAGTCCCTTAAGTTTTAGTCACTTTTTAAAAATACTTTTTTCTTTTTGCTTCTCTGATTGGATAAATTCCACTGCCCTGTTTTCTATCTCTTTGTTTGAAGTTATCACTGTGTTCATCCCATCATTGTCTCCCAAGTTCATTGAGCATCATTATGACCTTTTATCAGGAAAATGACTTATCTCCATTTTGTTAAGGTTTCTAAGATTTTATCTTATTCTTGTATTTGGAACAAATTCCTCTGTTTTAAAATTTTGCTTGCTTTTAAATTGTTTTAAAATTTTGTGTTGTTTTCTAAATATTAGATGAAATAACCATCTCCCTCAGTCTTGAGTGAGACCCCTACAAGGAATATAGGAGATGAGCTTTATTGTTCAACCCTGCCTTAGCTGTCTCTCAAATCTTTGTGATTGACCAAGCAGCCTATTTAATTTTTAATGGGTCCCAGTAGTTGAAGGGGTGCTAAGACCTGTTGGTGTTTCAAAGGGGAAGAGCTCAGTAAGCACCTAGATTCAAGGTGATTGGAAGCCAGACCCTCAGGCAGTAGCTCCTAAAGCATGAAAATATATACAGTCGGTGGGACCACAAGTGTAAGTCCTGCTGAATACCAAAGCCAGATGACCTGGAGATATGCCCTTGGTAACAGTCACAAAAATTGGGGTTCCAGAGATGTATAGGCTCCTTCCTGGGAGATACTGGTGAGCTGCGATGAGACAGAGGGGGATCCCAAAGATGGTGTCCACTGGCCTATATTCTTTGAGGTCTCCTCTGCAGGCCTATAGATGTGTGCTGAACCTGAAGCTCCAGGACAAGCAAATAGGCCTCTTTCACAGAAAGACTAGGTGTGTTTCAATCTACTATCTGTGTAGTGCCCTAGAGTGATAGTCTGCCAAGAACTGTCTCAATTGTTACAGTCCTGTGTGACTCATGAACACAGTCCCCCTGGTCACCAGAGCCAGGCAATCAAGGCTTGTTCCCTGGTGGTGACCACAGAAACTGGGGCAGCAGATGCATGTAATCACTTCCCTCTGAGAGGTACTGGTGCTCTGGAGCATGGCAGGGGAAGAGAACGTTGTCAGTGCTCACCTTCCAAGGTCTCTGGAGATGATTATAGTCCTTAGATGTGTCTAGTTAGGAGCATGCCCCTCAGGCTGCAGCAGCGATGATAAGTTAATAAGCCTCTTTTACAGAAAAACCAGGCTCCTGGGTCTGTTGCTTCTTTCTGTGGCTTGAGGTGGTAGCTGTTTAAGAACTCTCACTGTGGTTACACCAGAGCCAGATGATATAGAGGTTTCCACTGGCAGCAGTCACAAAATTGTGTTACCTTAGATTCCTGCCCTTCAGACTCATGATTTAAAATTAGCAAATGAGCTTCTTTCACATAAAATCTGGGCAATTGGCTGTTTCTGAGCTGGGACTTAGGGTGAGTGAATCTGAGCATGTGAGCCCTTTAAGACCTGCTTCCCAGATCACTGTAGCCTTGTGGGTCTCATGGACATCAGCCCCCTTGGTTTTTAAATCTAGATGTTTTGAGGGGTTCATCTTTCAGGTTCAGGCCTGAACCTGAAAAGATGTGCTTGAGTCACCTGGGTGGCTCAGTCGGTTAAGCATCCAACTCTTGATTTCAGCTCAAGTCACGATCTCAGTTGAGCCCCACATGGGGCTCTGGGCTGACAGTGTGGATCCTGCTTGGGATTCTCTCTAGCCCTCTCTCTCTCTACCCCTCTCCCACTCATGCTCTATCTCTCTCAAAATAAATAAACTTAAAAAAAAAGTTGAGGTGTTTGATGTCAGTTACAAACCCTTCAGTACTCAGAGAGAAGCACTGGGTTTTGAATTCCCTTCTAACTGTGGGTCACAGCACCAGGGGTGGTGTATTTATAGTAAGATTTTGTCTCAGACTCTCCTACCTGCTTCAATGTGTTTTTTTTTTTCCCCTCTCATTTGTCCAATGTATAGGAGTCATTCCACAAGTTTTTAGGTTTTATTCAGGAGAAATTGTTCCATATGTAGTTGTATGTCTGTGGGAGATGAATTCAGGATCTTCCTACATGGCCATCTTGAACCAGAACTCAAAACCCACCAGTTTAAATTTTAATCTCATTAAAAAAACATCCTCATGGAAACATCCAGAATAAAGTTTGACCAGATATCTGGACACTATGGCCCAAATTGACACACAAAATTAACCATCACAAGCCCACCCCCCTTGTCAACTTGGCACATGTACACATCTCTGTAAAGCATACTTAATCTCTGAATAAAGACAATAACACAGTTGTGCTTACATCTAACATGTTACAAATATCCTGTGTATAATAAAAAACATACTAATTCTCGCAGAAAAGGATGCAAAAGTCCTTGGGTCATGTTTATCCTTCCTGATATCATAACTTACATACTATGACATAAAGTTAACAATACTTAAACACTATGATATAAAATTAATGTTTCTGATGTTACATGATAAGAGAAAGAAGAAAACAAAGATATCGACTAAATATTTACACACAAACAGATTCATAACAAAATAAGGAAGAAATATGACAATTACAGTCCTCATTTCTGTAACTAGTCATATGGTTGTAGCTGGTATTTATAACAATCTTCTTCTACTGTCCATTTCATATTCTCTTTGACCCCAGTAAGCACCTCAGCCGGTCATGGTTTTTTACCTGGTGGAATGACCCAAACCTTCATTCTTTAAGGATCTGGGCCATTAATATTCTTGCTTGAGTTGAGTTGTTGTAGCTTTCCATTGACTTAAATTTTTTTTTAATTTAATTTTTTTTAATGTTTATTTTTGAGACAGAGAGAGAGACAGAACGTGAGTGGGGGAGGAGCAGAGAGGGAGACAAGAATCCAAAATGGGCTCCAGGCTCTGAGCTGTCAACATAAAGCCCTACTCGGGGCTCGAATTCATGAACGGGACACCATGACCTGAGCTGAAGTCAGATGCTCAACCAACTGAACCACTCAGGTGGCCCTCCATTGACTTTAATCAAAGGGCATGGTAATACTAAGAGGTGTCCTAAGGATCTCCTGTATTCCACACATACTCTTCCTTACCTCCACTGTAAAGGAATAGTCCAATTTCCTCATGGAATCAATCACCCTAGCTAGTAAAATCAATCACCCTAGCTAGTGCAGTAACTCCCTTGTTTGTTGATTCAAAAGCATGAGAGGCCCAAAGTACCCGGGTGACAGTCTTCACTTCCAGTTCAGTGGAATCATTGTTGTGTCTCCTGATGGAAACATTTCTCCCTTTGGAACAAAGACCTGTAGGCCAACAGAGCATAAATTCACAGGAACAGGAAGCAAACATTTTGCCAGCAGTTTACTAGGGGTAATAGTGAGTGGTATCACTCCTATTTCTACTCCTTGATTGCTGGATTTCTCCTGGCTGGGAGAAACAACATGTATATTGGATCCAGATTCAGAGTCTGGAATCTCCTGAAGGTCCTTGCCCCAGCCCTGAAAGGCATTGCCACTGAGCTGGTACTGTAACTGAGTCTTTTAAAGGCCATTCCACTCTTCTATCAAACTAGCGGCTCTGGGATGGTGCAGCACCTGGTATGACCAGTGAATTCCATGAGCATAGGTCCATTGCTTTACTTCATTTGCTATGAAGTGAGTTTCTGTATCCAAAGCAGTACTATGAAGAATACTATGATGGTGGGTAAGGCATTCTGTAAGCCCATGGACAATAGTTTGGCAGAAGCATTGTATGCACAGAGAGCAAATCCATACCCGGAGTATGTGTCTTTTCCAGTAAGAACAAAATGCTGCTCTTTCCATGACTGAAGCAGTCCAATGTCATCAACCTGTTACCAGGTAGCTGGTTGATGACTCCAGGGCATGGTGTCCTATCAGGGACTTAATGATCTCTGCTGTTGGCAGATTGAGCACTCAGTGGTGACCAAAGCCATGTTGACCTTGGTGAATGGAAGTCTGTGTTGTTGAGCCCATACATAACCTTCATCCCCTCCAGTACAGCCTCTTTGTTCATGAGTCTACTGGGTGATGAGAGGAGTGGCTGAGGGAAGACACTGAATGATAGCTACAGAAAGGGTCATCCTATCCACATGATTATTTAAATCCTCCACTGCTGAGGGCATCCTCTGGTGAGCATTCACATGGCACACAGATACCTTCCTGTTTTTGCCCACTCAGAGAGGTCTATCCACATACTTTTCCCCCGGATATTTTTTTGTTTCTGTTTTCGTTTTTTTGTTTGTTTTGTTTTAACAGGGGAAAGTGCGAACACAGTCGTTTTTGACACCGATTTTCCAATCATGTTTCTCCCAAGTCCCTGATCATCCAGTCAAACCACTGGCCACAGCATACAATCACACATCTGGCCATTGCTTCCTCCAAGCAAGGTGCACAACCAGGTGCACTGCTTGATGTTAATCATCACAGGGAACGTAATACATTGGAACTTCACATTACTGCAGCATCTTCCACAGGACTGAATTCAGATCATCCTGAAACACTTAGCTGTGTTGACGTCTTTAATATTTTAACATTCAGTAGGTAATTACCAAGATCTATTCCATTGTGGACTTAGAGCACTGAATTCCTCCCCAGAAGAAATAGTATTATTACACTTGCATATAATGATGAGACTTCAGATTAGTAGACTATCTAAGTATTCTAAATATCAGCCATATCCAAAACTACATATAAAGAAAAGTGAGAAAATCCAAGTATTTTTGTTGGCCAGACATCATGAACACAGTAAACACACTGGGAAGAAAAATACATATAGTTCTCTATAGGTTTTACTGAATCTTGTTAGAACTGAAAGGCTCCAGAATGGAAATATAGGAAGATCTGGAAAACAAAGGTATTTTGCTTGCACTTTATTTTTATTTTATTTTATTTTTGCATTTGTTTTTTAAAAAGTCATGTTTGTCTGATAGCCTAAGCTAAGTGGAGGGGAATTTAAACAATTACGAATGAAAAAGCAGTTTAACCAGAAGTCCACATAAGCACCTTCCTACTTAGGAATGAAGGCCTAAAAACCATCAGAATCAAGAAACTATTAACTTCCCTTATAATTTATAATTTATATCTCACCTGTTTGCAAAAAGCATTGGTGTAACTTAAAACTTTAAAAAGCATAAGTATAGAGGCTCCTGGGTGGCCCAGTCAACTGAGTGTCCAACTCTTGATTTCAGCTCAGGTCATAATCCCATGGTTGTGGAATCGGGACCCAGGTCAGGTTCCACAATGAATGTGGAGCCTACTTAAGATTCTCTCTCTCTGTCTCCATCTCTCTCTCTCCCTCTGCCCTTCTCCCCTCCTCGCACTCGCTCTCTCTCTGTCTAAAATGATTTTTAAAAAAGCATAAGTAAAGATAATTAACAGTTATAAAAGGAAGATGATTAAGCTAAGGGGAAAGAGAAATCATTGTTTCAAATACCTTGGGTCTAAAGGGATTTTTTTGTGTCTGATCCGATGATGGAGTAAGTACTCTTTCAGACCTCTAACAAAATTGCCCACTTTCCTTCTTACGCTCTTCTCTGTCAGCTCTCCTTCCCTTCCTTGTTTTACATATTGACCCTTGAAACTTCTCATCCACATCCATGAAATCATCAATCAGCTATGTACTGTAACCTCCCAAACCCATTTCCTACATATATTAAGTACCTTAAACTCAGTACTGCCGAGACCAAACTCATCATCCCCCTTCCTCATCCTTATCTGAGGTGTCACCATCCACTCATTTGCCCAAGATAATCTGAATCATACTTCCATTATCCCCACATCTAATCAGTCACTAGGTTTTGTTCTAATAGCACTCAAATACGTATTCATCTTTCTCCACATTCTCACTCCACTCCCCTGGCTCAAATGCTCATCCTCTCTCCTAGAATATTTCAAAAGCCTCCTAATTGGTTTCCATAGCTCCAGGCCTCACCTACCTTCATCCATGTGGGCACTATTCCACAGACATTTCCCAAAAATACAGATATGATCATCTTAGAATTCTTTAACAACTCCTCATTGATAACAGGATAACATAACCTCCATAGCATGTCATATATTATTCTCATGCTATGACCCTGTCTCAATATCTGGCCTCATTAAAGAATAAACTGTTTCACCTAAGCAAAGTTTCAAGAAAGTTCAGGTTTGTCTCAAAGTACAATGGTTAAAAACTATTTGTAACATATATCATATGAATCATACCTTTCAAACAGATAGCTCTAGACATAATTTCACCTCTGCTGGCACAGGGTCACTGTTGTGGATTCCAATTCCTGGGATGTATTGTAATAGAGTAAGGTACTCAGAGGTTCCTAAGTCATGCCAGGCTATTTACCTCTTCACTCAAATCCCAGAATTATAGTTGGCAAATCTGTTGCTTTGGCTGTCTCTGATTTCATAGCTGAGCTGTTAAAATCTGCCAACATTTCCTACATTTCTAATCTTGTGACTATTGTACTCTATAGATATAAGCAATTGTGTCAAATCAGTAACTCCATTTTTACATATAATCCTAAATCCACATAATCCATAAAAATAAGCATAAAAATATATATTTATTTTTATATAATATATGAATAAATATATTTATATATTTAATATATATAAATATATAATTTATATTAAATTTAATATTTAATATATTAAATATATGTAATATATTTATATAATATATTATATATATAAGAGATTAGCTGTTTTGTAATATAAATCTCATATTTTTCTGGCTTCTCATCTCTATCAATCGAGTTACCACAATGGTTACCCTTTAAGCATAATTTATATTAAATTTAATATATAAATATATATAATATATAATATAAATACATAATAAAGTATATATTACTTATATAAAGTATGTATATTATATACATATTATATATACTTTAAATTTTTGTCTATTTACTCCAACCTCTAGACCATCTTGAGGTCTGTTTCTATTGACTGCTATTTTTCTTGACTATGGGTCACAATTTCCTACTTTTCCCAAAAGTCTAGTAATTTTTTTATCATATTTCAACATTTTAGATGATAGTGTTTAGGGAATATGGATTCAGTCATCCTCCACTAAAGCATGTTGAGGATTATTCTGGCAGGAGGTTAAATTGCTGGCAGATCTTTTTGGTCTAGTCAAGACTTTATTCTTAGGGTGGTTCTATTGTGGTTTTGAACTTATGTGTTTCCTTCACTCCAGGTTGTAGTCTCTCTTGAGGCATGATCTTTCTGGGTCTCAGATGAAAGCACAGGTCCTCAGTGAGCCAAATCCATTCAGGTGGGCCAGAACTCTAACCAAGGTTGAAGACCAGCCTTCAAGACCAGCCAAGAAACGTGAATTTCCACACAGACTCCTGGATGTCTGGGATATTCCCATCATTGTACCTTCTTCTCCTCCAGTACCCTGCCCACATCTTCCAGTTGCTTTATCCATGCCAAACTCCAGTTTCTGACTGATCAACTGAGTGAGACTACACCATTGCCTTGGTGGGGCCCATTTCCTGTATTTCTCTTTTCTCAAGGCTCATAGCGATGCACTGCTGACTGTTACTTCATATACTTTGTCCAGTTTATTTTGTCATTTTTTTAATGTTTATTTCTTTTTGAGACAGAATGTGAGCGGGGGAGGGGCAGAGAGAAGGAGACACAGAATCTGAAGCAGGCTCCAGGCTCTGTCAGCCCAGAGCCCGACATGGGGGGCTCGAACTCACAAGCTGTGAGATCATGGCCTGAGCTGAAGTCTATGCTTAACTGACTGAGCCACCCAGGAGCCCTTACTTTGTCCAGTTCATAGTTGCTTTTGTCCAAGATGGCTTGTCCTGTACCAGTTACTTTGCGTGCCAGAAATGGAAGTAAAACTCCCCATCTTTAAAATATTTTATTGGGGAAAAAATCCTTCTGAGAGCTGGGATAATTTTTTACTGACCAATGCAAAGCTTTGTAGTATAAGAAGAGATTAGCTGTTTTGTAATATAAATCTCAAATTTTTCTGGTTTCTCATCTCTATCAATCGAGTTATCGCAATGGTTGCCCTTCAAGCATAATTATACTGCTTCATTATTCTTTGTAGCACATTCTTGAAATTGCACAAACTTTTTTATTATGGAAAATTTCATATACATATATACAAAAGTAGAGTGAAAGTATAATGAATATGTTCTCATCAATTGCTTTAACAACTATCAACTTTGAACAGTCATATGCTCGGTACCTTCACCACTTCCCCCAAGATTATTTTGAAGCAGATCCCAAACATTATATTTTTTTATCTGTACATATTTCTAAAGACATGGATTCCCCTTTTTACATAAAAATACGGTATCATCTCACTTTAATATTTCCTCAACATTTTGAAATACCCAGTGAATGTTTCCCTGATTATAATATGACATTGCAACATTTTATTTATTTGAATAAGGAACAAATAAAGCCCATGTACAGTGATTTACTAATATGTCTTTTAAGTCTCTTTTAATTTACAGATTTGTTCCAACATTTTTACTTGCTCCTTTCCTTTAACTTTCAGAGTTTCACAGAATTTGTATTCTGGTGATTACATCCCCAGTTGTATACCTGTGGTGTCATTTATTTAGCATGTTCCTCTATCTGTATTTCCTACAAGCTAGTAGTAGACCTAGAAGCTTAATCGAATTCAGGCTCAAACTTTTGACAAGGTTATTTCATAGGTATTGGGTACATGATGTCTGGTTTCTCTCCTTGTATAAAAAAGGTAGGATACATGCTTGACTCTTTTGCTTCACTCATCAGTTTTCATAATAATGAATTGGCTCTTTAGTCTTCTCTAAAGGTAATCAAGAATTTTTTAAGTATTACTATGAATTCATGGATTTAGACCCGTTTGGTATATTTCAGTATTTACAATTCGTATCCTTATTGATGCGAATTTTGTCCCGTCATGGACTAATGAGGGTCTCACAAGTTGTTTCCAGAATCCTTCTGACACAGCCCTAGTTGTTCTTGATGGCTTCTTTGCTTCCTCTAGGGCAAGATACTGAAGGCCCCTCTTCTACATATCTTGCCCCAAACCTCGATTCACCCATTTCTCAAGGAAGTCCTGTTTAGTTTTCTTTGGAAATGATGTTTACAGGCCACTATCCAAGCATTACAACAAGTTATTTTTATGGTATTGATTATCATTTTTAGTGCTTATTAATGGAAAGACTTAAGTTTTTGTTTTTGTTTTAGAAAAAATACACCATGAATTCATACTAGAGGTTCTAAGCCACATCAGGACAATGGAGTTTTTACTTAACCTCATCGATCTTACATCCACATCTCTCCCATAAAATATTCTGTTTCTCAATGTCAAATATAGTTACTTTTTGCTTTATCTCACATTACACATACAACGGTCTCAAAATAACAATGCCCTCATTAACTAAACAATATGATTATTGACAATGTAAGTTTTCTTTGTTGTTTTTGTTTGATTTTGAAGTTATTACCCTTGGAGTAAACTCTACGGTCAAATTCCTGTGGCTTAATGTTGCTTGGAATGATTCTTCTCTATGTGGTTATCCCACCACTGAATACTCTGTTAGGTTCATTTGTTTCTTTTTATTTTCCATTTTTATAGATTTCTTTTTAACATTACAATTTTTCTATAATTAAGTAAAATATTTATAAGGTTCCATAGTCCAATCTACAAAAGAAGGCATATTCAAAGAAATATACATTCTAGCCCAGTCCTTTCCAGCCTATACCCTCCATCCCAACATAGCTAATAATTTTTAAATTTTTATGGTTTATCCTTCATTGTTTTCTTTAAATATATATATATAGTTTATATATACTAAATATGTATTATAGGCATTCTATAGTATATTTTCCTATATACTTTATATATAATTTGCATAAAATATAATTTATATACTTTAATATAAGTATATGTATTATATATATATATGCTATATACATAATATATAATGACATACCTCCTCCTTTCTTAGATAATGATAGCATTCCATATATACTTTCCTCCACTTTTCTCTTTTTTAAAAACATTTTTTTTAACATTTATTTATTTTTGAGACAGAGAGAGACAGAGCATGAATGGGGGGAGGGTCAGAGAGAGAGGGAGACACAGAATCAGAAGCAGGCTCCAGGCTCCGAGCTGTCAGCACAGAGCCCGACGCGGGGCTCGAACTCGTGAACCACAAGATCATGACCTGAGCCAAAGTCAGACACTTAACCGACTGAGCCACCCAGGCGCCCCTCCACTTTTCTCTTTTTACATAACAATACATCTTAGAGACATAGAAGTACATAATATATATGAATATGTAAATATATATGAAATATATTCATATGTATATATTTTTTTTTTTCTTTTTCCTTCTTCTTCTTCTAAAGAACGTAACAGAAATACCTGGATCTTGGTTGGGGGTACTTCCTAAGCATTATTTTCTACTATTATTTACCAATGGAAGAAATTAATAAATTCCTTAGCTTCTAGGCCATTAAAAATTTGTGAAATTTAGTTGAATATGATACTTCATTTAATAATTAAGATTTTGAGACAAGATGGAACTGTCTGGTATATCAAGTTGCTTAACTGTAGTATGCCTCAGTTTCCTGATCTGTAAAGGAAGGAAAGTAGACAGATGATCTCCTGGTCTAGCTAAAGTCCCTCCCTGTCACACGCTCCATGGTACCCTGTGCTTTTCTTTCAGGCAACCTTTCATAATTGTAGTTAAATGATTACTTTCATGAAATCCATCTTACCTGTGTCAGGAAGTGAGGAACACATCTATCATGTTCTCCACTTATACTTAGTGCCTAGTGCAGTATCTGGCATATGTAAATAAAGAACAGCTACTAAATGAGTGAATGAATGACCCCAGCTCTAAAACTTTGCATGAGTGTCATTTAAAACAAGCAGTTGTCTATGTAGCTGCTATTAACCAAGAGATTGGTTAAAAAAGAATTTTTTAAAAAGCACAGGTAACATGCCTAAAGGAAGTTCGCTTGTGTACATTCCATTCTCTATGTACCAAATCGTTCCTGAGAATTATTACAAGAGTGCTAACATATTTTGAAGCCTAATAATAGTCAGCCACTCATTCTTAAACTTGCTCAAGGATGTTCTCTGCCCTTTTAAAGGCCATCAATGAGGCTAGAAAAACACCTAATGTCAGAGGTCACATTACAGGGTGGACCCTGGCAAGATGTCCCAAACGGAGACCAGTACCAAAAACAACCAACCAACATGAAGTAGACACCCTAAAAGGAGTTGGGATCAATACTCTTCAATACAGCTAACAATTCTTTTTTTAATCTCCTTTATTTTTTTTCTCAAATATAATTAACATACAATGTTATATCAGTTTCAGGTGAATAGCATAACAATTCAATTCTACATATTACTCAGTGCTCTTCATGATATGTGTATTCTTAATCTCCTTCATCTATGTTACCCATCCCCTTACCCACCTTCCCTCTGGCAACCACCAGTTTTCTACAACTATCTATTTTATTTTATTTCATTTTATTTTATTTTATTTTGTTTTATTTTGTTTTATCTTAAAATTTTTAAAATTTTTTTAAGTTTACATCCAAGTTAGTTAACATATGGTGCAACAATGATTTCAGGAGTAGATTCCTTAGTGCCCCTCTCCCATTTAGCCCATCCCCCCCAACCCCTCCAGCAACCCTCAGTTTGTTCTCCATATTTATGAGTCTCTTCTGTTTTGTCCCCCTCCCTGTTTTTATATTATTTTTGTTCCCCTTCCCTTATGTTCATCTGTTTTTTTCTCTTAAAGTCGTCATAGGAGTGAGGCCATATGATTTTTGTCTTTCTCTGACTAATTTCACTTAGCATAAGACCCTCCAGTTCCATCCACGTCGTTGCAAATGGCAACTACCGATTTTAAATGCATGTCGTTCAATTTTCCTCTCACCAAAATCCAACCTGCCCAGATAATGGTAGGATTCTTCTTTAAGGGACGTTTCCATTTGGTGGATCAAAGATAAAAAGAATTAAATAGGAAAATGTAGATAAGAAGACAAAAGAGCCTGACAAACAAGAAAGACTCACATTTTGTGAATGTGTTTGAAATAACTATAGCTTGGCTAAGGCCCTGAGGAGAATGTTTACTAATCATACTGAAAACAGGTTTCTCTTTTGTGTTTCTTGACCGTTATTATAGCAAGCAAGAGGTGATGGATCCTACAGATGGAGCACCCTAATTTGGAAGTCACTTTGTTGTTATAAGGGGACAGCTTGGTGCATCAGAAAGATGGGCTTTGGAGCTGGACAGATCTTAAAGGTCCGCCTCACCTAGCAGTTGGGACCCAGGCAGGTAATGTACACTGGGGATACCACTGCCCACTCTGCACGGTTATTTTGAGAATTTGAAGAAGTACACGTCAAGTAACCTAGATTTCTGGCACATGCTCGGCACTCAAGAAATTCTTTTGTGGCTTCATTTGAATTCTGAGATCATGGCATACTTTAATATTAAGCATATTTTAATATTACTATATTGGATTAGACTGTGGGATAAATCAAAAGAGAAATGACTAGATCCCAATCTCTTTTCTCCAGTGAGAGGTAAGCAACGCATATCACACACCAGAAAGGCAATTTTCAGAGTGCCTGGATGGCTCAGTCGGTTAAGTGTCTGACTTCAGCTCAGGTCATGATCTTGCAGTTTGTGAGTTCAAGCCCTGCGTTGGGCTCTGTGCTGACAGCTCAGCCTGGAGCCTGCTTTGGATTCTGTGTCTCCCTCTCTCCTACTCACTCTCTCTCTCTCAAAAAAAAAAAAAATTAAAAAAATTTTAAGGCAATTTTCAAGGTAGCTTCAAATAGCATATGCCAGAGTTAGTTTAAAACCTTTTAACTGAATGGGGTGTTAGAAAGGGCAGTGGGGTTTGACTTTTTGTTCCTGTTGGGTATCTGACTTTGGACAAGCCATTTAGCCTCTTTGAGCCTCATTGCTCTCATCTATAAAAAATGCACAATAATATCTTTCTTGCCTATGTCACAGCCTTGTCATGAGGCACAAGTGAGACAGTGCAGGTAGACATGCTCTGCACCTACAGGGTGGCTTACAAATGAGAGTAAGTATTGGGGCGCCTGGGTGGCTCGGTCGGTTAAGCGTCCGACTTCAGCTCAGGTCACGATCTCGCGGTCCGTGAGTTCGAGCCCCGCGTCGGGCTCTGGGCTGATGGCTCAGAGCCTGGAGCCTGTTTCAGATTCTGTGTCTCCCTCTCTCTCTGCCCCTCCCCCGTTCATGCTCTGTCTCTCTCTCTCCCAAAAATAAATAAACGTTAAAAATTAAAAAAAAAAAAAAAAACAAATGAGAGTATTAGTCTCTATCCATCTCCCCTTGCCTGCTGCCAACAAATCCCTAACAAAGAACTAACTAGTCATTACAATATTAGTGGACGTTAGTCTAGCAGGACCCCTCCCAGGGGTGTGTGAGTGTAAACCACATGCCAGGGGAGACCTCCTTCTGTCCCACCCTTCTCTAACTGGGCCATGTTCTCTGGGAAGATTGCAGCTCACCCACAGAGATTGGTTCATATCCCCAGTGAGTCCTGGGAGATTAAGGTGACCTCTAAGCTGTCACCACACTTCCCCTCTCTTCTACAACGTGCCACTCACTGTTCTAGGTGCTAAGGATGTTGCAGCAAACAAAAACATCTCTGCCCTTATGGAGTTTATATTCTAGTGGAGGAAATCAGAAAAAAAGAAAATAAGTAAAGTCCATAATAGATCACACAATGCTAAGCACTATGCACAAACACAAAGGAGGGAAATGGAATAGACTTGCTGGGGGGCCCAAGTGAGATGCGTGTGTTGGAGGCTGAATGGGGACGATGGCCATGTTAAATAGCGTGGTCCGGGAAGGCTCCCTGACAAAGTGGTATTTGAGTAGAGATCTGCTGGAGGTAAAGGAATGAGTGAGGAATATCAGGGAACAATTTCAGCACACAGGCAGGCCCTGAGGCAGGAGCATATTTGGCATAATTGAGGAGGAGCAATGAGGCTAGTATGGCTGATGCCTCATGAGAGAAGTGGCCAAGGAGGCTGTACAGAGCATGCAATGGAGGCCAGATCACAGCAGCCTGGGAGGCCATTTTTGAGGATGTGAGTTTTTACCCCCAGTGAGATGGAAGGCCCTTTGAAGAGTTCTAGCAGAGACATGACATGATCAGAAACAAAGCAGGGTCACTCTGGCTGATGTGTGGAGAAAAAAGTGTGAAGGCAGAAGCAGGGAGGCAACTGCTATTAGGCAGACAAAAGACGGTGGTGGCCTGGACCAGTTGATAGAGTGGATATGGCAATCAGGGACTGGATTCCGGATGTGTTCTGAAGGCAGGCTGAAAGCACTTAATGATGAGTTCCTTGAAAAAAGTCAAGACTAGCTGAGGAAATTAGCCCCTGCCTCCTACCCTCGCCTCATTCAGGAGAGATTAAATGAGGATTTGTCTCACTACCTGGGAAAAGCTCCCAACTTCTGTCCTAAGTGACA
The DNA here is from genome assembly GCF_023721935.1 of Panthera uncia. Classification (NCBI taxonomy): domain Eukaryota; kingdom Metazoa; phylum Chordata; class Mammalia; order Carnivora; family Felidae; genus Panthera; species Panthera uncia. The sequence continues at coordinate 1,217,011 of NW_026057576.1, read as the reverse complement.
AGAAACAAAGAGGAAGGAGAGCAGGGGCAACTCTAAGAGATAAGTTTAAGTGAACACCAGTCTGTCCTGGAGAGGCTGTTTAGGTGGAGAAAGGTGCAAACAAGTAGAGTGAAATGGCAGCATTGTTCTGGTAAATGTTTGACAACTGGCTTTTTGGGGGGAAAGTTCTGATTTGTAGCATTTGCCAACCTCTGAGGTGTAAGTATTGCCAACATAGTTGAATTCAAGCTGCCAACAGCATTGATCACAGTGTTGTTTTTTTTTTTTTTTTTTTTTTTTTTATTTATTTTTGGGACAGAGAGAGACAGAGCATGAACGGGGGAGGGGCAGAGAGAGAGAGGGAGACACAGAGTCGGAAACAGGCTCCAGGCTCCGAGCCATCAGCCCAGAGCCTGACGCGGGGCTCGAACTCACGGACCGCGAGATCATGACCTGGCTGAAGTCGGACGCTTAACCGACTGCGCCACCCAGGCGCCCCAATCACAGTGTTTTAAAGAGATGTGCACAGGGGGCCCTGACGAGGCAAAGTGAGCTCCCCCCGCCCCGCCCCGCCCCGCACGGATGTGGCTCCTTGGCCCCTGTTGGCAATCCATGTGTACTTCTAGCAGGAAACACGCCGTCCTGTGCCGAAGTCACTTCTCCACCTCCCTCCCTTGGTCCCAAGGGCGTGAAGGACTGACTCATTCATCTTTATTTCACCACTGCAAACACAGAACCTGCAATAGCTCAATAAACATTTCTCGAGCAGAACAAAACTTCACTTCAATGTGATATTTATGTGGAGGATAATGTTCATCTCACCACCACTCCTAGAGCACTCAATGCAGGCTTATTTTGTCCTTTATTTATCTGGTATATAATAGGATTTGTACAATCCTTAGGCCAAGTAAATTCTCTTGAGACTGCCTATATAATGTCTTTTTTTTTTATAAGTAGTGAAAATTCAGCTTGAACTGAGCTGAACTACAAAGGATTTTAGTGCTGGTGTCTTAACTGTTTAGTAAGTAAAACCTTTTACATTAATCAGAAGAAGAGTATGGAAAATGAACTGTTACAGAACAATAAAGGAAGAGAAGCACACCTGGGTGGCTCAGTTGGTTAAGTGACTGACTCTTGACCTCGGCTCAGGTCATGATCTCATGATTCATGAGATCGAGCCCTGCACTGGGGTCTGTGCTGACAGTACAGAACCTACTTGGAATTCTCTTTCTCCCTCTCTTTCTGCCCCTTCCTTGCTGTGCATTCATGCTCTCTCTCTCAAAATAAACAAATAAACTTAAAAAAAGAAGAGGGAGGGAGACGATTGTCACTCTCCTTTTTATTTTTGTAAGTAGTAGAGTTTACATCAGAAGCAAGGAATGAGTTATAATCAAAGTCTTTTCACTTCTAGATGGTCCTTGTTGACCAGGCTCAGATAGCTCCTGTATGACATTTTTTCTGTCAGTCTCAATTCTTCATACTTTATTTTCAAAACAAAACATCAATAACCTATAATAAGAAGGAATGAGCTAACCACTCCCTGCCACAATGCCATGATCATGCTTTATTACCAAACTACTGAGTCTATAGTTGTTTTATCTCACTCATTCGGTGTCATTGGCTTTCCTTCACCCTAATGATATGAAAGAAATCGTGGAAATATGGCAGATTAAATGCATAGTTGATCTCCTCTCCTCCCCAAGCTTCATTAAAATGACCACAAATCACCACAGGTGAAAAGACAATAGCAGATGAGAGACAATCAACAAAATGTGTAATGGAAAGCAGGTGAACAAGTCGCCGCTGCTGTCTTAGCAGCAAGGTGAAAGTTATAACTTCACTGCTTGCAAGTGAGGAAGCCAATGGGAAGTTAGCCCATGGAGGCTGCAACAGCCTGGCAATGATCAGGAATGGAAGTGCCAGGAACCTCTGAAAGCAGAGAGGTAGAGTGGAGCTGGAAGGAAGATTGGATTGGAAGTGTATATAAGGAGCAGCAATATCCTGGCATGTAGGCAGGAAACTGTCCTCCCCTTCTGAAGAAGACCATAGCTTGATTTTTCAGTGAAGTTGAACAAGAGGGGCTCTGGACTTGGAGACATAAATGACAGCCAACAGGGTGTAACAGCTCTGAAAACAAGTGAATGTCGCCATGCAAAACAGTGAGAGCTCCTGTCCTCTAATGAAATGGCAAGGATTCCACTCAGTCACTTACAGTGTGATCCACCTGTCAGAGTCCTATTTATGCACACAGAGATTACAATCAGCTTTTTAGTATGTTACTCTTAAATATTAATAGTCAATGAGATCTTTGAGGAACACTTCAAAGATAAAGAACAAAACAAACTGAAAAATGGAAATCAGAGGAAAGAAACAGTTCATGGAGCATGGAAACAAATCTCCCCAAACCTCCCATTATAATTAGTATTTTCATAGAGATTAGATATTTATTATTGAGAGACAGAGAAAGACAGAGCATGAGCAGGGGAGAGGCAGAGAGAGGAGGAGACACAGAATCCAAAGCAGGCTCCAGGCTCTGAACTGTCAGCACAGAGCCCAACGTGGGGCTCGAACTCATGAGCCTTGACACCATGACCTGAGCCGAAGTCAGACACTTAACTGACTGAGCCACCCAGGCACCCTGACAACACAAATTTTTAAAATACAAGAGTGACATCACATAAAAGGGCAGAGATGGGCACTTAAAGAAGTGGTACCTCCACTGAAACAAGCAGAAATTGGCAAAGATTGACAGAATCAATCTGTCAATCTTTGGTTTTGAACTCTGTAATCTAATCTTAAATTTAGGACAACCAGAACACTCCTAAATGAAGAAAAGGGCAACTGAATTTCAGTAAGAGGGCATTGTGGCATTTTTGCCCATTTGACTATTATCTCATTCCCCAGTGCAGGGATAGCAGCAGCTATGGGAATGGTGGCCCACATTCCTGGTGGAGCTTGCTTTTGCAGGCTGGTTTCTCACTGAAGGAATGCCCCAGCTTATAGTCAAGATGCAAAAACTGAGAGAGTAGCTTTTTTTTTCCCTTTTGGCTCCGGGCATTTAAGGAACTCTCTCAGGTCATTGGCCAACCTCTGAAATAACAACAGAGATGGTAGTGACCACACATGACCAAGAATACAGACTTTGCAAAAAATTGTTTGGAAAAGTCACTAAAAAACCCTAAGCCATCAAAAAACAACAAAAGCAAACCCTGAGGTAAGTTAATTTATTATATAAGAAATACTATTAAATATCAAAATATTAATTGTAATTTTTAAATGCCCATTTTTCAACAAAAAATTTCAAGGTGTACAACGAATCATCTAAGTATGGCCCATTCATGGCAAAAAAGCAAGTCGACAGAAACCACCTCTGAGGACATACAGACATTAGACTTACTAGACAAAGACTTTAAGTCAATGGTGTTAAATATGTTTAAAGAGCTAAAGGAAACTATGGACAAAGAACTAAGGAAAATGATAGATGAGCAAATTGAGAACATCAATTAAATGATTGAAATTATAAAAAGGAACCAAATAGAAATTCTAGAAATTGTAAGTACAATAACTAAAATAGAATTTCATTAGAAGAGTTCAACAGCAGAGTGGAACTGGCAGAAAAAAGAATCCACGAACCTGAACATAAGATTATTAAAATTATCCAGTCTGAGGAACAGAAAGAAAAAAGAATAAAAATTAACAGAGTCTAAGAGAACTGTGGAACACAGCAAGTATAGCAAAATAAGCATTATGAGAGTCCCAGAAAGAAGAGAGAGAGAGACACAGAGAGACAGAGACAGAAAGAAAGGAACAGTAAGAATATTTGAAGAAATAGTGGCCAAAACTACCTCCTAAATTTGATGAAATATATGAATTTACACATACAATAAGTTCAGTGAACATCAAAGAGGATAAATTCAGAGTTCCACACTGAGATATACAATCAAATTGTCCAATAACAAAGACAGAGAGAAACTAAAGCAGCGAGAAAGAAACAACTCATCATATACAAGGGATCTTCGATAAGATGAACAACTGATTTCTCATCAGAAACTCTGGAGGCCAAGAAGGATGATATATTTTAAATACTGAGAGAAAAAGAAACTGTACACTGACAGTTCTATATCCAACAAAACTATTCTTCAAAAATGAAGACAAAATAAAACAGTTCCAGAAAAACAAAAACTGAGGGATCTTTTGCTAGCCAACCTGTCCTATAAGAAATGCTGAACAGAGTCCTTGAAAGAAAGCTTACTTTCTACTTGAAAGAAGTCCTTTAAAGAAAGCTTACTAGCCAGTAACTCATACTCATGTGAATAAATAAAGAACTGCAGTAAAGGTAACTACATAGACAAATATAAAAGCCAGTGTTACTGTATTTTTTGTCTGTAAATTTAATTTTATTCCTAAATGATTTAAAAGAAAAATTCATTTAAAAACACATATATTTATGCTAATTGGCACACAATATAGAAAGATGTGATTTGCATCAAAAACAATATAAAAGGGAACAGTAGGGGTGTCTGGTTGGCTCAGTCCATTAAGCATCTAACTCCTGATTTCAGCTCAGGTCATAATCTCACCATTCATGGGATGAAGCCCCACGTTGGGCTCTGCTCTGGCAGTATGGAGCCTGCTTGAGATTCTCTCTCTCCCTGCCCCTCCCTCTCTCTCTCTCCTCCCCCTACAGCTCCCCTTTAAATGTTTATTTATTTATTTATTTATTTTGAGAGAGAGAGAACAGGGTGAGGGGAGAGAAATGAAAAGAGAACTGGTTCTTTAATTTTTTTTAATGTTTATTTCTTTTTGACAGAGAGAGGGAGAGACAGAGCATGAGTGGGGAAGGGGCAGAGAGAGAGGGAGACACAGAATCTGAAGCAGGCTCCAGGCTCCGAGCTGTCAGCACAGAGCCTGACACAAGGCTCAAACTCACGGACCACGAGATCATGACCTGAGCCGAAGTTGGACACTCAACTGACTGAGCCACCCAGGTGCCTCAAAGAGAGCTGGTTCTTAAAAAGTGCTGACAAAATTTCATTTCCACGTGCAAATAATGAAATTGGACCCTTACCTGATACCATACAAAAAAATTAAATCAAATGGATCAAAGATGCCAATGTGAGAACTAAAATTATAAAACTCTTAGAAGAAAACAAAGGAAAATCTTTATAATCTTGGGTTTAATGATTAATAGGACACAAAATGGATGAATAGGTAAACAAAATGTGATGTGATATATATATGTATATAACATATATACATATTGAATATAATTCACCCATGAAAAGGAATGATGTTCTGACACATACTACAACATAAAAACTATAAGAAAGACTCAAATGGAAAAGTGAGAAATTTTAAAACATGATGTCAAATCAAAGATTTTTTAATGTATGAATCAGCAGACTGAACACAAGGTGAGAAAAGACTCAGTCAACTTGATGAGAAGTAGAATGACATTAGACTTGTCAACAGCCATATTAGAATCTGCAAGATGATAGTTACTTCTTTCAACCACCAATCAAGAATGAATTTAGAGACATTTTTATACATGAAGGACTTCAAAAAATTTACCTTTCATGTATCTTTCTTCAGAAACTTCGTGGAGTATGCTCTCCACCAAAATGAGGGAGTAAACAGAGAGAGGGAGAGACATGGGTTCTTGAATCAGGAGGTCCAAAAAAGGTGAGAGGCATGATTAGAGAATAGGACCAATAAGGGTCATCTATCATCTTCAAGATGATAGTGAGGGGAAGACGGTTGTGCAATAAGCCTAGCAGTAACAGGAGGGCACAGAGGCAGAGAGTTTTAGGAAGACTATTGCCAAGAAATTAAGGGATTCATGGCTTATCTAAAGTATTTGACGACGAGGAGTTTTACAATGTGTCTGAGTGACAAGTTGAATTAGAGAAAAGTACGCTGAAAAACAATCAAGGAAGCAACAAAAAAGGGCAATTCTTCTCCCAGGAAAAAATGTAAATGCCATTTAAACAAGAGGTGGAGATTGGAATGATGCAGCTGCATGTCAAGGAACACATGGGTTGATGGTCACCACCAGAAGCTAAGAACAGGCAAGGAAGGATTCAATCCAGAATCGTGGAGGGATTGTGGCCCTAACAACACCTTGATCTCAGACTTCTAACCTCCAGAATTAGGAGAGAATAAATTTATAATGTTTCAGCCACCCAGTCTGTGGGGCTTTGTTAAAGCAGTCATAAGAAGTTAATAAATTCATTCCTTTGCTCAAGAAAAGGCATCATTGAATAACTTTCATTATCTGCTGCCTAATTGTCCCTTGTTCCTAACTGGTCAAAACTTCTCTATTGGTGATCCATCTGACAAAATGACTTGTTACCGTCTGGCTTCCTTAATTCAACTGACCTCCCCATTCACCCTATCAGAGAGCCACACCTTGGACTTTGTCACTGCACACACCCATTTGAAAAGCTGTTCTCAAGAAATTGTAAATCACGGCGACCAAACACATTGTACATCATATTGCAGCTAGACCCTTCTAGCTATAAAGGATACATTTTTCCTTCATTTCTGGTTAATTTCCAGTTACACTTTTCCACTGCTCTAAACTGGTTTTCTGAATTTTCCTAAAGCCCTCAATCATAACCATGGTTCCTGGTCTTCTCAATTCATGCTTTTTTTCTTTTTTAAACAACCAAGAATCCCTTCTTCACCTGCTTGGGCATCCAGAACCACGGCAGGGCCCCTCAGGCCATACCTGCTGGCCTGGCTGTGAGTAGGAGGCAGTGACCCCAGAGAAGATTCAGGTTGATTTCTGTCCACCCTTGCCTTCAGTGAGCAAAACCAAACAAAATTTGAATTTTTAGATTAAAATTTTAATATATATATAAATAATCCCAACCTAGGTAAGTCCTCAGCATCTCCACATTCTGGCAGCCAGCTATCCTATCTGCTTTATCTTCCATGACCCTCATTGATCCTATTATCCAATTATGCTCCTCCTAGAGCTAGGTCAGCAACAGAAGACGAGACCTAGTGTAGTTGAAAAATTCATAAAATACTTTTTTATTAGGAGAAGCAATGTCATTTTTAAGCCACTACTGTGACACTTAGAGAATTTACCTAGAGTGTTAGAAAGGTAATTGTCCAAAACAACCATACTGATAATCCATTTAAATAGCTGCCTCACAAATTAACCTTCTCAACTCCACTGGTCTTCACCTCATTCCATCAGCCACCCACCAGCAATGTCACAGCTTGGATCCTGTCATTGCTTAGACTTGTTCCACCTCCAGAATTTTCTTGTTGGAGGTGCTTCTCTTGACAAGAACTTTCTTGACTTCTACCTCTCCCACACACTTATACCCATTGAACCTGCTCTTCTTCCTCATTATGGATTCTTGTTCCTTAACTCCTCCCCATTCTCCCAGTCACCTGTGACCTCCTCTGAAGGTGATCATCTGCCTTCCTTCCCACTCAGAATGAAACTCTATGGATTAAAGACACTGAGTTAATCATCATTGCATTTAAATTATAATAGTGATGAGTTAAATTTGATTTTGGAATTCAAGTAGTATTTCTGTTATTTACAAATCTCATAATTTTGTGCTACACAATGAATACTATAAATAAGTAAAAATGAACAGTATAAGCCAAAGGATCATTGACTACTAGCGCAATTTTCCATTGAGAAAGATTTTCACTGGAAAGGACTCTGAAAAGAAGTGATTAAGTGCCTATTGGTTAATGAAGGAGTTCCAGGGGTTGGCTGAAGACCATTCTCTCAAGACAAAACTCCAGAGAACCATCCAAATTACTGACAATTCCCAGAACATGGCAGAAACTCAAGAAAGCAGGACAAGAGTGGATTCTAACTATGAATGGGATCAAATGAGAAAGAAATTATCCACTTAAAGAATACCCCAGAGGAAATGAATTTGAAGAAGTTGGCACATCACAGATGGACATGAACTGCATTTGCACTCCATCTGTGGCAGTGGTGCTCCAAGTTTTTTTGTGTTTTGTTTTTTTAAGCAGTAGAACTCTTCCTTGAAATGGAAACAAAGGCAGAACTCTGATTAAAACTGGGGTCAGGGAGCTCCATTACCCAGATACTGACCTTGGAGGTGATTCCAAAGTCCCTCTTCAAAACCATAAAGATGGGGAATAGTTTGAAAACCACTGGCCTTGGAAATACAACCTCCCCTAACCCAACCACCATTGGTTACTGCCATAACTGGCTATCAAGTACAAGAATATTTATTAGAATATTTGTACTAGACTACCTGAATATGTGTGTGGAGTTCAAATAGCTAATAAATAATGAAATCTGGACACAACTTTCTATTTGTGATTTTTTTCCCCTGGGAAACATTCTCAAATTCTTGTATTTCAAAGTTACCACATGCTGTTGATTTTATTTTTTCTTAATTTCAGTACTGAGACACCCAAGGTTAGGAGCCTCAATGTTACCCTCTTTAGCATCTCTTTTAATTACTTATTTATTCATTAAATTTTAATAATTTATCACTAATTATATATGTATATTTGTATATGTATGTATGTATTATGATAGGCAATTGGGAAAAAATTTGACTAAAGTATAATACCTGGTCCCCCTAAGCAGTTTAGAGACTAAGACAGGAGATTAAAATTTCTGGATTAGAAGTATGCACAAAATGTTATGGAAACCTAGAAAAGGCATATAAATTAACTTAATGAAAATAAGCAGAGGTCAAGGGACACTCCAGAGAAATGACATTTGACCTGAGTTTTAAAGGAAAATAGGATTAAGATAAAATCAGATGATTTGTTAGAGAAGTGCAAAGTCCAGACCCTGCAAAAACTTCAGAAAAAAGCTTTTCTCTCTTGCATTTGTGTGACATTTACATACAGACAAAACCTATGGTAATGGAGAGCAGATGAATAATTGCTGAGAGTTAAGGAAAAGGTGAGTATAAGGGGATATAACACAAGGAAATTTACTGGGGTGCTGGAACTGCTTTATATTCTGCTTGTGGTGGTGATTACACAAATATTTTTCATGTACTAAAATTCAAGAACTGTATAGACCCCCAGAGATCAAACTTACTGTACGATAAAATATATATAAACACCTCTCAAACAACATGCTACTGAACAACCAATAAATCATGGAAGAAATCAAAGATGAAACAAAAACTACCTAGACACAAATGAAAACAGAAATATGACATGCCAAAATCTATGGGATGCAGCAAAAGTTGTTCTATGAGGGACATTCATAGCAACACAGGCTTACCTCATGAAATAAGAAAAATCTCAAATAAACAATCTCACTTTATACATAAAGGAACTAGACAAGTAAGAACAAAGTCAAAGGTTGGTAAAAGGAAGGAAATAATAAAGATCAGGTAGAAATAAATGAAATAGAAACTAAAAGACAATAGAAAAAAATCAATGAAACTAATAGTTGTTCTTTGAAAAGATAAACAAAATCAACAAACCCTTACCTAGACTAACCAAGAAAAAAAAGAGAGAGGACTTGAATAAATAAAATCAGAAATGAAAGAGGAGACTTTATGACTGAGACCACAGAAATACAAAGGATCATAAGAGGCCATTTACAAACAATTATATGCCAACTAACCAGAAAGCCTAGAAGAAATATATAATTCCTAGAAATATACAACCTACCAAATAGAAAATCTGAATAGACTGAGTACTAGTAAGGGTAATCTCCCAACGAACAAAAGTCCAGGATCAGATGGAAAATGATGAACCTTGACTGTTACTTTGCACCATAAGCAAAAATCATTCTAGTTTACTTTTACAGATCTTCCTCAACTTACAATGAGGTTATGTCCTAATAAACCCATCATAATTTGAAAATATTATAAATCAAAATGCATTTAACACACCTAACCTACCAAACATCACAGCGTATCCTAGCCTACCTTAAATGTGCTCAGAACACTTACATTAGCCTGCAGTTGTGCAAAATCACAAAGCCTATTTTATAATAAGAAATAGAATGGTCGCATGGGTACAAAATGGTTCTAAGTGTGTGAGTTGTTGTTGACCCTCGTGATCACATAGCTGACTGGAAGCTTCAGCCACTGCCCAGCATTATGAGAGAGTATCATACCTATCTCTAGCCTGGGAAAAGATCACAATTCAAAGTACTGTTTTCACTAAATGCATATCATTTTTGCACCATCGTAAAGTCAAAAAATCACAAACTATTATAAGGTGGGGAATGTTCATAGTTCTAAATGTGAAAGGCAAGTGTACACAAAAAGTATTAACCACAAAAGAAAAAGTGATAAATTGGACTATTTAAAAAAAAATTTTTTTTAAACGTTTATTTATTTTTGAGACAGAGAGACAGAGCATGAATGGGGGAGGGGCAGAGAGAGAGGGAGACACAGAATCGGAATCAGGCTCCAGGCTCTGAGCCATCAGCCCAGAGCCCGACGCGGGGCTCGAACTCACAGACCGCGAGATCATGACCTAAGCTGAAGTCGGACGCTTAACCGACTGAGCCACCCAGGCGCCCCTAAATTGGACTATTTTAATACTCATTTTACTATTTAATTAATACTTAAATTACCCAATTTAAGTAACTTACTTAATTTAAGCTTTATATTAAGACTTTAGTTCATCAGGGGTGCCTGGGTGGCTCAGTCAGTTAAGCATCAGACTCTTGATATGGCTCAGGTCATGATCTCCCAGTTCGTGGGATCAAGCCCTGCATTGGGCTCTGCACTGACAGTGTGGAGCCTGCTTGGGATTCTCTTTCCCTCTCTCTCTCTCTCTCTCTCTCTGCCCCTTCCCTACTCACATGTGTGCTCTCCCTGTCTCTCTCAAAATAAATAAATAAACTTTGATGAACTTTGGTTCATCAAAAGACACCATTAAGAGAGTGAAAAAACCAACCACAGAGTGGGAGAAGATATCTGTCATACCAATTACTTACAAAGAACTCCTATCCAGAACTCCTATAATAAAATAAGAAAAATAACAAAACCCAATTAAAAAATGGACAAGAAACTTGAAGAGGTACATCAAGAAAGTATATACACAAGTGGCCATAAACTTTTGTGAAAGAACTCAATGGTACGAGGAAACTAGTAAATGTAAATTAACACCAGTGAGATATTACTTGATGCCCAACACAGAGGTTAAAACAGGAAACAGCTGACTTACCAGGATGGAAAGGCAATAAGAACTTTCGAACATGGCTGCTGGAAGAGTAAATTGGTACAACCATTTTGGAAAATTGTTGGATGTCATCTACAAACACTAAATATACAAATATTCCCTGAATTAGTCTGCTGGGGTTCTGTGCTAACAGTTCGGAGCCTGGAGCTTGCTTTGGATTTGGTGTCTGCCTCTCTTTCTCTGCCTTTTCCCACTTGTGCTCTCTCTCTCTCTCAAAAATAGGTAAATAAATATTTAAAAAAAAAAAAAAAAGAATGATTGACTATCCATTTGGAAGAAAAATGAAGCCTGACTTTCAACACAAATCATCTATTAAAAGAAATTATAGATGCATTAATGCTCCAAACATAAAACAAACAGTGAAAAACAAAATTATAAACTTTTATATATATATAAATTATATTAGTAAAAAACAAGAATATGTTTTTGTGACTTTGGGGTTTAAATAGCTTTGTTAGCTTTGATCTAGGCCAAAATCCCATGAAGGTAAAGTAAATTTGACTGTATTAAAGTTAAAACCATAAGATGGAAAAAAAAAAACAACCTATATTAACTCAAAATGCACTTGGGGTGAATTGAAACAGTGCATCCCATATATGTCAGTTAGTATTTTTAATACATAAAGAGATTCCACAAATAAAAAGAAAAGAATGAAAATCATAAAGTAATAAGGAAACAAATAGACAGCACAGATGGTAGATAAACATTTGGAAAAGGGTCAATCTTCTTAGAGTTCAAAAAAATGCAAATTCAAACAAAATATTGCTTAGATTTAAAAGCTAATAATAATAGCCAGGTTAAAGGAAATTCTGAGAAAAAGAGCTAATAATCAGTTTAGAGGAGAACCTGAGGAAATAGAAATGAGTACTTCCACTTAGAAGAACCAGAAAATATTCATCAATATTTCTACTTCTAGGCATTTATCCTTCAAAAATATAAAACTCTTGCAAAGCTGCGGAAGGATATACATGTTTGCATGAGTGTGTCCGGATAGCTACCAATGCATTATTTATAATGGGAAAAGACAGAAGCAACTTAAATGCTTATGAACAAGGAATTATTTCCAAAAATGTATGGCACATCCAAAGGACAACAAATTGTCCAGCAATAAAAAAAATGAGAATATGACAACAATCTAGTGTGCGACCAAGCAAGTTATGGTTAAGCATAGCATGTATGGTATGACTCCAGTATTAAAAACAAACAAACAAAAAACAAACAAACAAAAAAAACCAAGTAATAAAAGAATAGATTTTTATAACTATAGAATAAAATTCTGGAAGACTATAGAGTACCAGTTAAGTATGGTTTGGTCTTTGGGGGGTTGAGATTATAAGACACATTTACATTTCATTTTATTTGTGTAAAGGATTGTTTCGTTTTTAGCACATATGCATGTATTATTTCTGTCACAGAAATATTTTCCAAAGTTAAAACTTTAAAACAAAGTGCCCGTACTTAAAATGTCCTTTAAACTTGAAGTGAGAAAAAAAAAGTCCAACTAGTAACTTCATAAAGGTATTGAAACCACCCAAAGAAGTATGAGCGAGGAACAAGTTGTAGCAGAGGGCACGAGATATATAGAAAGTTCACGATTTCGGGCAACTGAATCACAGTGATACACTCAAACACACGATAAACAGTGCCGCTGAGACAGAATCAGGGACCATAATAATGGAAAATAAGAGGAACTTAAAAAGGCCAAAAATAAGAAAGCTAGATTAATAATTCAAAACTATTTTCCCCAACTGAAAGCCTTACAGCAAAGATTTTTAAAGAGACAGAATTTTCCCTCAGAAACATCCCCCGAGAATCTACAAATACCTCACTGTCAGCTTTTTTAACTATAAAGAGAAAGACAGGCTCTTACAAGCCAGCGAGATGCCACAGTAGGAGTGATCTCAGACCTTGCCTTTGGGAAACATCCCTGCAAACATCGTCAGGCTGGGTTTTTCTTTTAAGTCAGAATAGAAAATTTTTATTTATTTATATTTTTTTAATGTTTATTTTTGAGAGAGAGAGCACACGTGCAAGTGGGGGAGGTGCAGAGGGGAACAGGATCTGAAGATGGCTCAACGCAGGGCTCAAACTCATGAACCATGAGAGAGATCATGACCTGAGCCGAAGTCTCAACCACTCTGCTCAATGGACTTAGCCCCCCAGGTGCCCCCAGTAGAGAACAATTTTAAGGCAGAGACCCTAATATGATTTCTCCACAAAATCCTACAGCTGCAAAAAGCAACAAAGATCTAAGAGTAGATGCTACACTTATGAGGCAAATTAGGACAGTTTTATGAAGGAAAGGACAGTAAAATCACCTAGTAAGTTACAGAAAGGCATAGTGGAAACACAAATCTCATTGCATGTCTTAAGTGACCACAGCCAAAGGGAAGTGTCCTGATATTTGGGACACAACAGCTAAACTTAAAGACATGCATAGATGTAAAATAGTTGGGTTAAAATATATGGATGTTAAAAGCAGAAAAATATGTCAGTTGGCTAAGATCATCCATAGTGTGGTTGAAAGCAGTGATTCTCAGCCTGGGCCGTGTGTTAGAATCACTTGGCGATCTTCTAAAAAAAAAAGTATCCTACCCTACTACGCCCTGGCCAATTCATTCTGAACTTACAGCAAACCTTCAAGTTCAGCCCAGAAACTACTTGAAAGAAAAGATGAAAAGAATAGCTATTATAAAGGTTAATATAAAAAACGATTGGGAGTGTTAGACATATTAAATAAGTGTTATTATCTAATAAATAATATTAAATAAAATGGGTGGAAAAACTACCAAAAAGTGACAGCCGGAATATAATATATATATATATTACAAAGTGTTGATGCTCTTAATTTATAAAATCTCACACCCAGATTTCCAGATTTACAAACAGGCAAACGCTATCAACTGCAATTTGCAAAAGAACAAGGCAAGTGGCCAATAAAATACGGAAGAAAAATAGTGTAACCCATGGTAATAAAAGAAAGGCAAGTGAAAATGAGTTATCATGGCATTTAGCTTGGCAAAGATTTTTAAAAATTGTAAATCTCAAATGGGTTAGTGAGGCCTTCATGAAATAAAAATTCCTCAACATGTAACAAAAAGTCTTATATAGTCATCTCTTTTGACCTGGAAAGTCTGCTTTTGAATTTCTACACTGGAGAAATAATCAGAGATGTGCATAGATGTGTCTGGACCAGGAAACCACTGCAGTTATTCATAACAGTGAGATATGGAGAACATTCGGTATGCCTAAAGTTAGGGGAATGGCGAAACAAATTGTGCCAGAGTTATAAAGTCAAACACCACATAGCCACTAAGAATTAGATTTTAAAAATATTTCACAATACAGGGGGAGGGGAAAAAAAATAAAAAAAAAATATTTCACAATACAAAAAAATGCTCATACTATAAGTAAAAATATGCTCATATTAAATTAAAAAGATAAGAACAAAGAATTATAAATACAGTGTAAGTCCTGATGTGCCCAGAAACAAGACTGGGAAAACGTCAAATGCCAGCACAGACCAACTGAAGGGCAGTGCACAGGCCTGTACGTGAGTGACATTTCTTATAAAAAGAGGATGCCAAAGGGACACAACAAAGAAAGAAAATTCAACAAGATCTCACCATTGTGGAGTAGAACGCCATCGGCTTGCTTGCTGTGTTCCCAGAGTAAGATATTAACCTCTCTGGGCCTCAGTTTCCTCCGTTGTAAGAAGGGAATAACCCACGTGTGGTGAGGATTTAATGAGAGAATGTATGTAAAGCAATTTATAATACCTTACACAATAGTACCTCTTAATGACACATTTAAGATAATAATTATGAGGGGTACCTGGGTGGCTAAGTCGGTTGAGCATTCAGCTTCGGCTCAGGTCATGATCTCAGGGTTGGTGGGTTCGAGTCCCGTGTCGGGCTCTGTGCTGACAGCTCGGAGCCTGGAGCCCGCTTCGGATTCTGTGTCTCCCTCTCTCTCTGCCCCTCCCCTGCTCACACTCTGTCTCTCTCTGTCTCTTGAAAATAAACAAATGTTAAAAAAAATTTTTTTAATAATAATAATGATACTACTAATTGACATTTATTAAATTCTTATTCAAGTTCAAACACTGTGTTTTGAATATTATTTCATTTAACCTTCAAAACCACCTAATGAAGTCAGGAACTGCTATCTCAGTTTTACAGAAACTGAAGGGCAGCGAGCTAAAGTAACTAGATCAAGCACAACAAAATACGTAACACAAACTACAGGTACATAGAACGATGTAGAGCTAAGACTAATTGCGGATTCCACCATTATATCATCAGATCTCAATAGCTCCTGAGGACCCACTGAGCAAGGACAGACCCCTGGGTTGGAGTCTCAAATCTGCCACAAGCTCGTGCCACCAGGGTGGCAGAACTTTGCCCGTCACTTGGCTTTCTTGTCTAAAATTAAGGGGTTCAGGTGCCAAAGTCTGCAAGCTGGTTCCTTCCTCCTCTTAGAGGGCACACACGTGTGCGTGTCTGTGTGTGTGTTACCCATTTAGCCCTGATATTCTTGTCTCTGAGGTTAAATTAACTAACAGATGAAGAAAAGTGTACGAGAAAGATAAAGTAATAGATTTGATTCCCAAGAACCAATGGTTAAAACCAAAGGGTACTTAATCCCAGTGGCCTCATGGAAGAATTTCTTGTTTTTGTTTTTTTAAATTGTGGTAAACACACACACACACACACACACACACACACAAAGTTACCATCTTAACAATTAAAAAAATTTTTTTAACGTTTATTTATTATTGAGAGACAGAGCATGAGCAGGGGAGGTGCAGAGAGAAGGGGAGACACAGAATCGGAAGCAGGCTCCAGGCTCTGAGCTGTCAGCACAGAGCCTGACGCGGGGCTGAAACCCGCCAACCGTGAGATCATGACCTGAGCTGAAGTTGGACGCTCAACTGACTGAGCCACCCAGGCGCCCCTGATCTTAACCATTTTAAAGAATATAGTTTAGTAGTGTTAACTATATTCATATTGTTGTGCAACCAATCTTTGACACTTTTTAACCGTGCAAAACTGAAATTGTAAAATTTTTCTAATGTTTATTTATTTTTGATAGAGAGACAGAGCATGAGTGAGGGAGGGGCAGAGAGAGAGGGAGACACAGAATCCGAAATGGGCTCCAGGCGCCGAGCTGTCAGCACAGAGCCCTATGTGGGGCTCGAACTCACGAACCGCGAGATCATGACCTGAGCCGAAGTCGGACGCCTAACGGACTTAGCCACCCAGGTGCCCCACAACTGGAATTGTATGTCCATTAAAGGACAGCTCACTGCACGCACTCCTCCCCAAACCCTCCTAGCCACTGCTCTACTCTCTGTTAGTACAAAGACCATCTTTGCTAGCTGTTCCCCACTCTCAAGCGTTAGAGGCTACTTGTTGGCCACCAAAAAGATGGACGAGTTCTCCAACACCCAAGTGGATTAGCCCAGCTTTCAACTGGGAGAAGCAGTAAACTATTCATTAAAAAAAGAAAAGCCTGGGGCACCTGGGTGGCTCAGTTGGTTAAGCGGCCGACTTCGGCTCAGGTCACCATCTCACAGTCCGTGAGTTCGAGCCCCACGTCGGGCTCTGGGCTGATGGCTCGGAGCCTGGAGCCTGCTTCCGATTCTGTGTCTCCCTCTCTCTCTGCCCCTCCCCCGTTCATGCTCTGTCTCTCTCTGTCTCAAAAATAAATAAAACGTTAAAAAAAAATTAAAAAAAAAAAAAAAAAAAAAAACACAAAGTCAGACTTCCATTTACCTATTTGAGGAAAAAAATATATGTTGAATAAGAATTAATTAGGTGGGGGCGACTGGGTGGCTCAGTCGGTTAAACATTCAACTTCAGTTCAGGTCATGATCTAACAGTTCATGGTTTCGAGCCCAGCATCAGACTCTGTGTTGAGAGCTCAGAGCTTGGGACTCTATGTCTCCCTCTCTCTCTGCTTCTCCCCTGCTCGTGCTCTGTCTCTGTCTCTCAAAAATAAACAAAAAGCATTTTTGTTTAAACTTAAAAAAAAAAACAGAATTGGGTGAATGAAATGTCCTGCCAATCAACAACTCTTGACAAACTTTTTTTAATGTAATGCACCTTACATTAAAAAAAAAAAAAAGCCACTGACTGAGTGGCTCAGTCAGTTAAGCATTTGACTCTTGATTTCAGCTCAGGTCATGATCTCATGGTTGTGAGATCGAGCCCCCTCAGGCTCAGGCAGGGTGTGGAGCCTGCTTGGGATTCTCTCTCTCCCTCTCCCTCTGCCCCTCCCCAGCTCGTGCATCTGCTCGCTCAAAAAAATAAATAAAATAAACATTAACATTTTATTTGCTGCTTATTTCCACTCCTTTCCATTACCCTTGAGGGTTCCATTGAGAGCTTAACTAATGGATAATTTTCTGAGAAAATGACAGGTGCTGTACATGACCTATAGAATTTGAAGATACTCCAACTACCCCTTGTCTTCTACTATCCCTCCTTTTTCTTGTTCTCCACGTGTACCCACTTCCATACTCTTGCAAGATCAGTCTTCTCATGATGTCAGGGAAAACTCCTGTTCACCTGTTCCTGAGTGTCCCCTTAATATGAACTGTTCTATGTGCCACTTTTGGATGCCCACTCTGTGCCAGGCTCTGAGCTTAAGGGTTATGGGGGGGAATGTAAGCAAAATACCACCACGAGTTTCAAGGGGTTCACCATCCAGTGGAAAACACATATGTTAAATAAACAGTCATACTTGATGTAATAGCATGTGTGCATGCAAACCATTAGCGAGCACCCACAAACAAAATGTGATCATTGAGAGGTTTCACACAGAAGGCGATATTCAGTCAAGATCTTAGAGGATGAATGTAATTTTCCAAGTAGAGAGGGAAAGGGTGTGCAAGACAAAGATAAAAGCATAGATCATCCAAGAACAGATCATCAAGACAGAAGACGTCGGAATGATAGCAAAATGGTGGATACGTAGTTCTAAGTTCTTGTCCTTATATAGAAATTAAAAAAAAAAAAGCAGAAATTGTTAAAAATCAACTTTGTCAGAACTCTAGGAAAGAGTTGGAGGCTTATGGCAACCAGGCAAATGCTGAATCAATTGAAGAGGCAATTTCAGAACGGTTAGGAAAGCTTTGTGGCCTTGCTTACCCTATCCCAGCACTTCAGTGGTCTTAAAAAAGGCAATATTTGTCTCTTTTGTGACTAGTTATTTCATTTAGCAGAGTGTCTTCCTGGTGCACCCATGTTGTAGCATGTGTCAGAATTTCATTCCTTCTTAAGACCAAATAATATTCCATTATAGGCACATACCACATTGTGTATTTCTCTTTACCTAGCAATGGACATTTGGGTTGCCTCTACCCTTGACTATTATGAATAACGCTGCTATGAACATGAGTGGGCAAATATCTCTCAGAAATCCTGCCTTCAATTCTTTTGGATATATACCCAGAAGTAGGATTGCTGGATCCTATGGTCATTCTATTTTTAATTTTTTCAGGAACCTCCATATTGTTCTCCATAGTGGTTGCAGCATTTTACAGTCCCAACCAACAGTGCACAAGGATTTTATAAATTTTTTAAAGAAAAGAAATTTCTTCTGCTATATTACCTGTTTCAAAGTGTACAAAAAGAAGGTGTAGTGTAAAATTTCTTTCACAAGACAAATATAATTTGATCTTCAGATTTGTTAGGTACTCCAAACAGACCGATTTCCTTAAAGTTTAAAATAAAATATCAATACATGGGACATAAGGACACATTAAAAGATTGGTTTGTTCTAGAAACGAAAAGTTAATATAACACTGGGAAAATAAAACACTACTTATTTTATTAATGAAAGAAAAATCATTAATATATCAACCATTATTACTTCAAAATCTATTCTCGATTGGCATACTTTAAAATGAAGGTACATTATATGTAATTGTAGCTCATTTCTCTTAAAATAGAAAGATGACACACACAATCTATAATTTTACCTTTTCTATTTTTTCAGAGTTCTAGAAATGCTATGAGTTTTTTTATAATTTAAAAATATGTAGACCTATTTGCAGCCTTATTAGTTGTGCATTACATGACTACATGGAAAGAGAATCCAAGGGCATTGACCAAAATATTCTAGAAGTAATAAATGTATTCAGTAAAATGGCAGCATAAGGTAAAACTATGAACACTGTATTCCTAGAGACCCTTAACTAGAAAATACAGTAAAATTCTCTTTGTGTAATTATTGAAAATGACAACAAATAACCCATCAAATATCTGGGTATTCATTTACTTGGATGGACGAGAAATACAAACCTTAGGGCTCAGCTGATTTCAGCCTTTTTTTAAAAAAATTTTTAATGTTCATTTATTTATTTGAAGAGAGAGAGGGAGAGGGGGCATGAGCATGTGTGAGCAGGGGAAGGGCAGAGAGAGGGGGAGAGAGAGAATCTCAAGCTGGCAGAGCCTAATGCAAGGCTCAAACTCATGAACCGTGAGGTCATGAACTGAGCCAAAACCAAGAGTCAGACACTTAACTCACTAAGCCACCCAAGCACCCCTAATTCAGTCTGTTAATAAGAAAACTATGTTGCGTGGCAGAATTGTACACAGGTTGTGATCCTATGTTAAAAAAAAAATATATTAGGTGCATCCACATACAACATGGATGTAAGATTACAGAAAGAGCTGGGGGAAGGCATGGGATGTGGGATTGGGGGTGGTGTCACCAGGGAACTGTCACTTATTACTTATGCACTTCTCTATTACTTGAAATGTCACTAAAAATTCACGTGTTGTCTATGTGCCAGATAAGACTCTGGCAGATTCAGAAGAACAGAAAGGCAAGGCTGAAGTGACGGCATTGCTGCACTGGGCTGGGGGCTGGACAGGCTCACATCCAGCAGGTGGACCCCAGCTCAGCCAGCCAGTCAAGGCAGAGGAAGTGACGCTTCAGCTAGGTCTTGCACGGTAGGGGCCAGCCATGTGGAGGAAAGGACAGACAGCGCTCTATGAAGAAGGAATGGTGCCAGGAGATTGTTACCATACAAACCACAAGAGGAATGCCATTGGAAAGCAAATTATCAATCTATGTCAAATGCCAGAGGAAGGTAAAAAATTAAGGACGGCAAAAATTCCACTGATTTGGGTGGAAGATGGGCTACCTTAGCAAGAGCAGTTTCCATAGAGTTATGGGGTGGAAGTCAGATTGCAATGGGTCAAAAAGTAAAATTAGAAATAAGGACAAAATAAATGCACATTACTCTCTCAAGAGGATCAAGACTGGAGAAAAGAGGCTGTGTGACTCACAGATGGATATGGGCTTGATGGAGAATCAAATTAGGGGAGAAAAGTTGGAGGGAAAAGAGCAGAGTTGGAGGAGGGAAGGGCTAACTGCAGAGCAGAGGCTCATTCTCTACCAGTGGGTAAGAGGGCACCTCTTTCACCAGCCCCAGGGCTGGTGGTCAGGTTGGAGAGGCAGCGCTGAGGGAGTAGGAAGCCAGGGTGGCTGCTGGCTGAGGGAAGCAGGTGGTCACTGGCCTGAGGAGAGTCGTGAACATTTAGGGAGAAGGATGGAGAGGAATCTGACAAGTTGCACAAGGAAGGGCTGCGGGGAGCATTAATTTGGTTGTATTAAACTGCAGGACCATATGCAGGTTTTCTCCTACAATCCTCAGTAGCCTGTGTGTAGGATGAGATACGTGATTTGGTTAACTCTGGGCTAGTTTAGCACAGGAGCTGCAGCAAGTGGAGGGAGTGGCTGGTGCTGGTCAGAGATAGCTGCTAAAATGGAGACTCACACAGCCCAGAATGTAGGGAGAAAAGGTGGGGGGGGAGCAGTGGGGCCACTGAACTAGAGAAAATGGAAGAGTGGGAAAACAAGTGCAGCCAAGTTCAGGAGGGAAGGAGGAATAACTGATATGGTCAGAAAAGGAAATATTAAAATTTAATAGAGGTCCAATAAAGTAAATTGGTCTTAGAACCTAAATTAATTAAACTTTGTTTCAGTTGCATATAACAGAAAACCCCAAAATAAGAAGTTTATCTTTTTTCACTTAAATGAAGTCCAGAGGAAGGTAATATACAATTCTGTTGTGGCTCTGCAGTTACCAGTAGCCCAGGCGCATCTATTTTTCTGCCTTGCCATCCTAGGACATGGCTTCTATCCTCAAGTTTACCTCATGATCTAATATGGCTGCTGTGCACCAGCCATCACAACCATTCCAAGAAGTAGCACAAAGGAAAAAGGGAAAAGAAAAGGTATACCTGTCAGCCCTCTTTTTTTTTTTTTTTTTTACATTTTTTAAGAAAATGTATTTAGAGGGAAGAGCAGAACTGGGAAGTGCTGGGGGATAGGCCAGAAAAGGGGGGGGGGGGGTCTGTCAGCCCTCTTTAAAGAGTCTTCCAAGAAACCCACCCAACTCATTCACTTTCATCTTCTTTTGGCCAGAATTTTATCACCAAACTCAGCATCAAGGAAGGCTGGGAAAAGTCATTTTTGATTCAAGGTTAGATCAGAGTTCTGCCACCGAGGAAGAAGGGAATGCTGGATAGTAGGTAGGTAGGCTGCAGTCTGGCACGGAGACCCAGGCCAATTCTGATACGAAGGCGGGACATTACTTCCCAAGGGTTACAGGAAAATAGAATCCTCTGCCTCTGGCTGTCTCGTAGAAGCTGCTACCCCAGGTACAAAGAGAATTTGCCAAGCCCAGAGAGTCCCCACTAGTGAGTCAGGGAGGAAGCCCTCCCTGTGATTTTTCAGTGCAGCCATCCAGAATAGTCTGCATCTTTAGCTGCCTGAAAAAAGACACCATCCCATCATTTTTTTCAGTCTGGTTTTAGGCTGGCATGAATATTGAATGAACCGTCTTTGAAAACTCTGCATCAGGGTGAAGGGGTCACAATGAGAACTCAGTGCCTTCCTCATGAACGCTCTACTGTCCGCAGCTTCCACCCGCCATTCATGTCACCCAGTTGGACAATGGGCTGGATTCTTCCCCTGTGTCTCTGTCCCTCTGCCCACACGGCTCCCTCTGAAGTTCCATTTATCACTACACCAACGAGGAGGAATGCATCGGAAGAGTGGATCCCAAGAATCCAAAGAGTAGAAAATGCCGTCAATCCCTTCCTTCTCTGCTAACGTGTCTTTGCAGAGCCCTCTCATGTGACCACCCTGAGCCCTTCAAAAGAGACGGGGTGCTTAGATGTAAACTTCACGGCTCTAGACCCCTCTCGTGTTTAAGAGCTAAATCCTTTTTGGTGTCCAAACCCGGTCATTTTTCTGTTTTCCTACGGGAAGCACCCTTTTTTCTTTAGCATAAGCACTAAATTCAGAAAAGCAGTCATCTGCCAGTCACAAAAAGAAGCTATAACACTTGATCCTCTTTAACCACTTAATAAATTTGTTACATACAAGTTAAAAACAAATTTCCTAAATAAAATTTTAGAAAATGGATAAACTGAAAACTGGACTCTCGTCCTCCAGTTGTGGCAACTAATAAAAATCACTTTTGTGCTACAGTTATTGGATACCTTACCTTTCTACTTGATTTCCACCATGAAAAAAAAGACCACATCTCATTGATATGTATGTATATTAGTTTATGGGAAGTTATATAAATTAAGTAATCTATATGAATGGGAATCATAGAAATCTGTAGCTGTGCCACCGGCATCTGTCTAATGAATTAACGACAAAGGTCCCACAGGGCAGTTTATTCCTCGGTGCCGTAAGGCTTCAAAGGCATCACACCCTTGAAAGATTTGCGATTAAGTTTACTTTTTTTTTAATGTTTATTTCTATATTTGGGAGAGAGAGAGACAGAGTGCAATCAGGGAGGCGCAGAGAGAGAGGGAGACACGGAATCAGAAGCAGGCTCCAGGCCCTGAGCTGTCAGCACAGAGCTCGAAGGGGGGCTTAAACTCACAAACTGAGAGATCATGACTTGAGCTGAAGTCAGAGGCTTAACCAACTGAGCCACCCAGGCGCCCCCACCCTTACTCTTTTCAATGTCTTCTTCTTTTTTTTTTAATGTAATTTATTTTTGAGAGAGCAGGACAGAGCACGAGCAGGGGAGGGGCAGAGAGAGAGGGAGACACAGAATCCGAAGCAGGCTCCAGGCTCCGAGGCGTCAGCCCAGAGCCAGACTCAGAGCCGGGTGTGGGGCTCCCTAAGGGGCTCAACTCACCAGGGCTGGGATCATGACCTGAGCTGAAGTCTACAGTCGGAGGCTTAACCCACTGAGCCACCCAGGCGCGCCTGAAATTCATTCTAAAGATTCAAAGTGAATTCACGGTTCTCACACTCACAGAAAAGTCTGTGTGTTAGTTGGGGTGTTGGAGCTTCAGGAACACAGCCCGAGCCTCCCTGGGCCACTTCCAGCAGGGACGGCACAAGCCGCTGGTCCCCGTGGGCGCTGCAGCTGCGTGTGTGTGTGTGTGTGTGTGTGTGTGTGTGTGTGTGGCTGGTACTGTGGCTCAGCCGGGCTTGCGTCCCCACGCCATGTGCCGTCCTGCCCAATCACGGACTCCTACTTTGTATTCCTGCGTGGAAACGGTTGCGATGCGGCGAATCAGAGCGCGATCGTGGATAAATCCAGAGAAAGCGTCCCCCACGTTTGGTGAACAGTCGATGAGCGTTTGCGTGGCAAAGAGGCAGAGGGAGATGCGTGCCCTACCTTTCGTGGTACTGGCGGTGCGCACAGACTGCTGGCGACGTGCTGCACTGGGCCGCCCAGGCCGTGGCAGGTGTTGTAACCCCACCCAGGCGGAACCCCCGAGAGAGGCTGGCGGGAGCAGCCTGTGAGCTGCTGTTTCCCGTCTGCGCTGCTTCACTAGGCGCCACGCGGCACATCCTCTCCTCTCAGTAATGAAAAGAAACGCAGCCCTGAGACACACGCAGTGGAGCCCAAAGTAGTCTCACCTCACGGACGGGCGGTTCCGCTTTGGCTTCCACATCCCCAGGCCCCCTTACTGTCGGAAATGGCTGTCGGATCCGTCCGTACGGAAGCCAGACTGACGGTTGCCAGAGGGGAGGCGGGGGGGGGGGGGGGGGGGGGGGGGGGGGGGG